>NC_134402.1:254290939-254533439 GCF_038048845.1 Mixophyes fleayi
TTTGCCTGCCTTCTTCATAATCATGTTAAGCATTCTCATGTCATCCTAAATCCATTTCACTATTTCTTTTCCATATGTGGATGTGACAGGGTGCACATGTTGATACTTCTAAATTTAGTTTCCTGATATGTCTGTGAAGGATGAGCTTTTTCTTTCCTTTTTATCTTCTATAACTTTCCTGCATAAACATATTTATCCCACTTTTTCTCCTATTGTCATATAATCAGCAGATGGATTAATCAGTTTCAAGTAATACTAATATGGACTATGGCAATGAGAGGGTTAAATGTTAACAATGTAGGAATTTGGCTTGGCAGGGAGACAGCATAATAATTGACTTCTGAACAATATTTGATTTAGTGCAAAATCTAAGGTTATCCCCTTTACCTTAAAATATATTTCTACCTATATCAGTCAATGCACTGTTAGGTCGATTAGCCTGACTCAAGATGCGGCTGTTTAACTGCCATAATGCTAGGTAAATATTAAAGACACCAGAATCACTAAAACCCTTCCCACAGCGCTACAACATACTCAAATCCTGGAATAACTGCAATCCTAAAATCCATCTCCGGGCACCAGGCCAATTTCATAAAAGGCCACCAACACATATATTTACAGGTGCAAGGTACAACACAAATATTCCCCAAATTCCACTTCCATCCTGGAATAAACAGCACTCTTAAGACTTCCTTATACGTCTCAATAAACTAAAACAGACTGTCGTGAACATAGGGAGCCTACAGTTATTTATAAGGGTTAACCCATCACATAATTGTGGGGAATAAGGGATGAATCATAACTGCTGTGTAAATATGTTATATCAAATGAATCCATTGATAAGCTAAGCTACTAAAGTGTAAAATGTGAAGACAGAAAGTCTGTTGTATGTATTTATTTGCACATTCCAGTGTAAGAAGATAACCATGTCACCTGTAGCAGCTTCAAAGGGCTCTTGCTGTGAGATATATCCTGTCACAAGTTAGTTTTTGGACACCTGAATAGACTTTGTGGGGCCGGTCACAGCTGGACATCGTTGCAGCCCAAGGCAGCATTTTGAAGGCCCATATAGGTATATAGAAATATGAGCTTCAAAGTAAAATGTCTTCATAGTTCATATTTTTGAAAATCCGGGTGGCACTCCATACTGAGGAGCAGAAATCACACCAGGGTTGTGAATGACAGGTACGGGTGGTATCTGGAAACAGCTACAATCACATATCTTTGAAAAAGGTATGTCACATTGTCAAAATTTCATCATGTGTGGTATCAAAAGATGGACAGACTCATAAGGGATTTATTAATAATAAAATTGGGTCTGTGTGATGCTCCACAGAAAAGTTAGGTCACATAGTAGAATTGAGTAGTAAATCAGACAACATGAAAATGATGATTGAAAAAAGTATCACAGACACAACCCCTGGAAGCAGGGACAGGTGTTGAAGTGTCTTTATAATACTGAGACCAGTTACAACAAATTGCCAGACTTTTTGGGAAATCAACATTGATAAGCTATCCATTTTCTCAATTTCCCTTGGTCAGAAAAGGCAATTCACGTAAATGCCACTCTGAATGTAACCCCTTTTATTTTAATCTGTTTTGCTTTTTATGTTAATCTATTAATTGTTTATTCATTATTTTTTAGATCTGTATGCCCTGTACTTTTTAAAAATCTATAATTTAATATGTTGCGTCCTTGACACTGTAACAAATCCATTAGCATGTTAAGAAGAATATAGCTCGGCCAAGTTAACCCTTTGAATGCTAGTGTGTGATTTGTTGATATATTTGATTAACAAGCTGTGTGTGCTTGCATTTAGATTTGTTTAACAGGCTGAAGGTGTGAAGAGTTAACCCTTTGTTTGCTGGTGTGAGTCTTGCTAGTCTGTGAGCAGCTAGAAGCCTTGTGTGCTAGTGCGGGACAGTAGATTGGGGTCCTAGTGCCCGTATTCAATAGAGGATGGAAAACCTGAAGTGTGTGAGGTGTGAGCGCTGTTTGGGGGCGATTCAGTAGGTCTATTTTCTGTGTGATAGCTAGAGAGAGACTGCGGGCTGGAATCATGTGACCTTATATAGCAAACACCCCAAAGTCACGGGAGCTGGAAGCGTGTTCGTGACAGAGACACACTTCTCATTCTAAATAGAGGTCCAAAATCTCAACCACCCACAGAAAGTTGAGGTAACGTCAGTTGGCAAGAGGATTGACCACTAGAAAAGAAAACTAGGTGAGGTGGTCTCCTGTCAACATTGATTCAACAGTGAGATAAAACAGATGTAACATGATATCAATCAATTTGTGGAAAATTTACAAGATCAAGACAATAGGACAAGATGGAATAATAATCAAATAAAAGAAACATCTGAGGAAAGTAAGACAGTAACTTAGTTATCTCCAAACAACACAGAGGATAACCTACAATTGGATCAAGTAAGACACCGTTTCTAGAGCCCAACCCAGCCAAGACACTTTATTCTCAGATTTATTCCCTCTATTTTACCACCAATGAGGTAATAATGACAAAATCTAGGAAACTCAACCCAATTATCTTTAAAGGTGCTCCACTTCAACTATTTCAGTACCTCTCCCTGTTTACACTGTCAAATCACAGTGAATTCACCCCTGTACCACTGCTTTGCAAGCTCACAACATAAGACACCTTTGGGGATTCCCCTTTCATATTCTAGTGTGGTTCTACTATTAACACCACATAGGCAGAAATATCTAAAAGGCCCAAGCACTTGCCAAACTAGGTATTTTATCAAAGACACCTCTACCTACAGAACTAACATCTTTGCTTACGGTGTTGAAACCTCTACCCTAAGGTTCTCCAAACAAGGACTGGTCTATGGGCACCATAAATGCTAAATCTGCACTAGACATGTGAGAGTTACATGTATTGTTTTTCTTATCAAACAAAATTAATCCACAAGCATAATGTTGCCTTTAAGCACTAATGTTCTCTCAGAGAATACAGATTCTTAAGTTTATTAGTTTTGTAATTGTTAGATTTAACTTGCTGAGACCTGTACAAAGCAAATGAGATCACTAAATTATTATAAATATGGTAACAAACTGTTGTGTGTCAAAGCTGCATTTTTTAATCTAATGGAACTCAAGCATTGTTGCAAAGCTTTCTATAACTTCTAGAACTTTATGTTTTGTGAAATGTACTGGGATCATATCCATCATTACCACTTTTATAGCATATTTTGTTGTCTTCTTTTTTTGACACTATATAATATTGTTCTACTAAGTTACCTTTACAGTTGGGTTTAGTTACTTGTTTAACATTCATAAGTGTTATTTCACATTCTTGTTGGCCATGGGAAACTTCTTATCATATATGGTGGACCTCCAAAAGGATTTCATCTTTCGGGATGTGGTGCACAGATTCCCCAACTCCTTGTTTAAAGACCCATTTTCTGAGAGATCCCTGGATCTTCTTCCATTATTATCCTCCTCAAAATTTAACTAGAATTCTATAAAGTTGGTCTCTCTTATCTTGACAGCGGTGAAATCGACCATTGCAGCTCTCTAGAAACAAATAAATCCCCCACACACACCTCTATCATTGTTAAAAACTCTTTTCAGCATAATGCATGCAATGCAGATTGATAAAAAATACATGCTACTGCCACGAAAGACTAAGAGATATATTTACTGAACTGCGGTTTTGAAAAAGCAATAGCAACCAATCAGATTCTAGCTGTCATTTTGTAGAATGTACTAAATAAATGATAACTAGAATCTGATTGGTTGCTATAGGCATTATCTCCACTTTTTCAAAACCGCAGTTTAGTAAATATACCCCTAGATCTTTTCACCCGTGTCTGTAACCTTGGTACTTTACAGAAGGACAGAATTTGCCCAACTCCCATTTAAAAGGGCTAACCTGAGGTTTTACCCTAAGCTGTCCCTTACCTACAACATCCTTTTCCTCACCAAGTCCCTCAATCTAAAACTAACAATTGTACAGTTTCTACATATGCCACAAGATAATTTGATATAAAAAGAGACTACGTATATTTGTTATATGCTGCTTTATATGCTTTGTATTTTGTCTGTTGAAAACAAAGAGTTTTAAAAAAATTAACACTCTAGTCCAGTGAATCCCAAACTTTTTCAGTTCAAGGCACCCTTGGGGTCTCCATAATTTTTTCAAGGCACCCTTAAGCCAAAATAATTACCAAGTAGTCCCCTTGCTTACCACTGGCCCTGGCCGAGGCACCCCTGTGAGATCGCCGAGGCTCCCTGGGGAGCCTAGGCACACAGTTTGGGAACCACTTTTCAGGTTACGTTTTTTTCTAAAAATCTATATAAAACATCAAACATGGGTAAGGGGACATCCTTATTTGGAATTTAATTTCAGTTCCCATCCAGTGAAATTTATCAGGGTTCAGCTTTGTTCACTTCACAGTGACTGCAGCATGAACTTATAGATCTTTATGGGAACCACACTGTCTCTACCTATAAACATTTATTTCAGAGACTGGCTGGACCTGAATATAGTTTGTAGAGGTTATTTTTATTGATGTAGGAGTGCAGTCTCTGATGTTTGTTTAGACTGTGTATATGGATATAGAAATATTTGTAAATATATATTGCAAGATTTCATTTGTTTTATTAAAAATGCATGATTTAAGAAAAAGCAAAGAATGATTGGAGCTAGGACTATAAAAAAAATATGACACAAACAGGGGTGCAGAGAAAAGACTTAAACAGAGGATTGCATTGACTGTTGTTTCTGTGCCTTGATAAACAAATATATTGCAGAGTTGAAGAAAATCTGTTAAACAGTCAATTTACTTCTCTAAACTATTCAAACCTCTTATAATAGGTTTAAACTTAATAAGCTACTACAGCACTTTCTTCTCCCTTCTGAACTTTTAGATGTTCATAGATTTATGACCGTTCAGAATGGAATGACAAAAGGCACAAGGTGTTTTGAGAGCACTGGGATGTCCTGAACAATATGATCTCCACAGTCTGCAGGTCAAGGATGAGCAGTCTTCAGCACACCAGCTGTTGAAAATCTACATCTTCTGTGATGTTGAGATAGATGAGTGGTTTGGCATAAAGGTTAAAGGAACTTTAGTATTTAAACTTTGATGGGTCTATAGCTTGTTTATACTGAAATAGCAGATTAGTAAATGCACCTTTCTACAGTAATTCACACTAGTGATTCCTATTAGTGGGATAATGTACTAACATGGAATTAAACATTGTGGCTTTTAACATCTAGCTCTTGAGGTCATGTTTTCTTATAAGAAAATATCCAGTAAATGGTGGAAAGAAGTATGACCCAAATATTTGTTTTGTTTTTTTTTAGTTTCCAACAAAAACATGTGGTCAAGCAATCTGATCGAAGTCAAGCAAATAATACCAATAAGTAAAATTAGACCATGATAATGAAAATGTGTCTTTTTTTTAGAATTAGTCTAAATTAATTGTTCTACATTGTTAGAATATTGCATTTATTGCAATTGTGTATTTCTTTCATTTTTAATTGCTCTATATACAAAAAAAAACCCTTAGGGATATATTTACTAAACTGTGGGTTTGAAAAACTTGAGATATTGCCTATAACAACCAATCAGATTCTAGCTGTCATTTTGTAAAATGTAGTAAATAAATGATAACTAGAATATGATTGGTAATCATAGGCAATAGGCAATAACAATAGAATAGGCAACATCTCCACGTTTTCAAACCTGCAGTTTAGTAAATATACCCCTTAGACTTTAAAGTATTCTGGGTATTATTGCTATTGTAAGTTTTAATTAGTTTCTGACAATAGAGTTTCTAAAAAAAAAGTTTAAAAAATAGACGTGGTCAAAAAATGTAACAATTTTTTTTAAAGAAAAATGAGGCATATTAATGACATTACCAGAAGTAATACAGAAAGATGAATCTCTCTCTACATGCACCCAATATGTTGAAGTTGGGACATTTGAGACTTGCCTACATTTCGATTAAACCATTCATTATTAGTTTCCATATTTTCATATATGTTAGGATTGCCAACTGGATTTGAAGTCAATCACCTTTCAAAAATCAACTTTCAAAAACTTAGCCATAACCCTTTATACACTACACTACATACTTCACATCTCTATTACTGTTGGCAACATGACTATAAGCCCTAACTCTCCATCCATTTTGAATGCAGCAGCTAAACTAATTTTCCTCACAAAACATTCCTCTGCTACTTCACTCTGCCAGCCCTACATTGGTTGTCTGCTCTTTACCAAATCAAATATAAAATACTTTTACTAACATACAAAGCTATTAACAAAACTGAACCAACTTACATCTCTTCTCTTGCTTCAAAATGTCTCCCAATTCGTCCCTTCTGCTCTGACCCAGGCCTGCGGCTATCACTCACTCCTCATCATTTGTTCCCATTCCCAGTTACAAGACTTCATTCAAACTGCACACACTCTGTGGAATTCGCCCCCCCCCCCTCATAGAACAACTTTCCCCTCACCTCTAAACCTTTAATTGTTCCCCGAAAACTGCCCTCTTCAGGCAAGGTATCAAATGCCCAAACCAACTTAGACAATTCTATCCACTTACACCTCTCTAAACAGTTCACGCAAAACTTACATGTATTCTATTTCTATACTCAGCCATCTGACCTCCAAACCACATTGCTGTGTGACTGGATTATATAACCCCACTGAGTGCCTTTTCCCATTGCAATTTGGCTGGACCAATATGGAATCTGTGGCATTTAACCTCATTTATCAAACTTGTATTGTTCAATAGATGGGAAGCTTGTAAGCAGGGCCCTCTTACTGTTTTGTCTGTCTGACTATAACCAGTTTTGTTTATATTACACTGTCTGTTCCCCATTTTTAAAGCACTGCAGCATATACTGGCACTATATAAATAAATGTTAATAACAACAATTATCTACTACACAAATCAGAATATAAGTGTAATTAATATTGCTATGCCAAGTGTAAGTGGATGCAGGTATTTGTATTTTTTTTTCTTTTTTTATTCATGAGAATATGTTCTTTAGACTCTAAAATGTTTAGAACACTGGACTTTTTTCTTCTAGTTAATACAATTGTATAACTTTTTTTTATTTCTGTCATTTATTTTTTGTTATGTTGAAAGTTCAAATGTACCTGGACAGATTAGAAGGCATGTAAAAATAACCCATGCAGGTGTATTTTGTTCAATTGTTTTCTATACAATTGTTCTGTATCAACTGAGAAAGAAAGTGCTGACTGCGTTCCCAGAAACCCAGGCCAATGCATGGAACTGTGAGCATAGTTGTAAAAGCTTTAGGTGTATAATCGCATAAGGGTCATACTGTTCTCTATATATGTGCATAGAGTACATGATACCTGTGTAAATAACATGAATTTAGAAAATCTTACCACAATTATTTTGAATTCTTCACCTTCATTTTTTCTCGTGTTACCTATAAAGAGTGTCCCCTGTTTCTTTAACAAATTTGCCTGTTCTGTACATTAATGTTGTAGAGCACAGCATACTTTGTAGTTGAAAGCCATTCACACATAGGGGTAAATGTATCAAGCTGAGAGTTTTCCGGCGGGTTTGAAAAACCAATCAGATTGTAGCTATCATTTATTTAGTACATTCTACAAAATAATAGCTAGAATCTGATTCGTTGCTATAGGCAACATCTCCACTTTTCAAACCCGCCAGAAAACTCTCAGCTTGATACATTTACATCATACATTGAAAATAATTTGCATTAAACTTAACATCATACAACACAAAGTAACCTCATTTCTTCACTACTACAGAAAATCATTATATTGTTAGAATTGTTTTGGTCTTAGGGCCATATTATGCTATGCAAAAAAAACTTTGTATTCAAGTTTAAAAATAAATTAGTAATTATATAAACCTAGATTACAACAACATACTTAAGTATGGGAATATGGATCATTGGAGCCAGCTGGAATAGCCGCCCTTGAATTTATTTATTTTCTGTAATCCCATACCTGTTTTTGGTCTGCTAACATACATACCCATATGTTTGTGTGGCATGGTGCCCACCTTGACATTTGTTAAAGTAAGGGAACGGGCCATGTGTGCTATACAATGGTTGGCTGACTCCATAGATGCGGTCAGTAACGATCTGTCTGCAATTCCATGCTCCGTCGTGTTTACTAATTACTATCAGAATACATTGAATAGAAATCTCGATGTGGAGTTAGCTCAGTTAACCATAAGGTTCATGCTGATTTATGTTATTTTGAAACTACTCTTTTTAGAATATTCCATGAATATAGTTTAAATGTTGTGTAGCGTTTATAACAACAGTAGTTTGTGGATTTCTCTTCTTGCAAGTGAAGCTTGAAAGAAAACAGCAGGCGCCATTGGAATTAATTCTTGATCAGAATGGAGCATGTCAGAGCCAAGTTGCATGAAGCATAACACCAAATAATGGTGAAAGCAGAGAATTAATATCATATTCCTGAAACCAAGAACTCAGGCCAGGAGTTTTAAGTATCCAAATACAGCTGAAGTCATATGGAGAGTGCATTGAAGACCCATGAGAAAATGACAAGTTCTACCAGAGAGACACAGAAATGTTGTATTTGAGTCAGAACGCCCTGGCATCAACGAGAAAGAATTTTAACTTGTCAATAATAATCATACATTTTTTTATCCTACATTCATAAAGGACCAAGTTGCATATGTGATTATTTATAAAAAAAAATTGCACTGGTTTAGTTTAACGTTACAGTGAATGATGTTTTTTTTATAGCAGAAATATATGAAGAGTATCTAACCAATGACTGTGCAATAGGTCCTTTGTACAGATGTAACCTCCCATTATTAGAAAGCTGGCTGAATATCCCCTATATAATTTGAATTATTGTATCTCATCTACTTCTCTATTGAACCTTTTCCAGACAGATTTCCATACTGTATTTTCCACAGAGGTAATACTAACTAAGTTGTTAAAACAGCTAGCCTAAGGGCACTAGACCATCCTAATTCTATTGGCCTTTTGCTACCATAGATTCAGCTGTGATTCTATTCTTTATGTTCCCAAAAACTGTGAGAAATGGCATCCCTTCCAGCCCATCCACCAACATTTTTAATTACAAAAATCTAGAAAAGGTAAAAAACATGTACAAACACAAACTAGCAGCACCCAAACACCCATATTAAATATACCAGCAGTGCCCTCATGTTGCTTATTACTTGCACTAGTGATTATACAAGTAGGGGAACCATTATGTAGACAAACCATGTGATTATGCCAGCATTGTTCCCATTGATCATATCAGAACTGAAGATACCACTGAATATACCAACCAATTCTGATAGCACTAATTATGCAACCATTGCTCAAATCGTTTTGCTCAACGTTGTCCTAAATGATTATACCATCATTGCCTCAGTAATGATTTCAATGTTTAGCCCTACAAGGCCATTTTGATTGGCCTGTCTAAATATTATCTATCTAAAGTACAGATTCTTTGCCTCCACTTTTTGAAGTAGTTGGAGGTCGACAAGGCCCAGTGTTTGGCCATTGAATAGTTCTATATAATGCATATGTTGATAAATGAATAGTATTCTTTGACTTCTAAGGCCATCTCTTATCATGATGGCACAAATCTATCTAACCTATCCTGGCCTCTCCCCTTTCATCATGGCCAAAGTAATAACGGTGTAAGCAAAACCCCAGTCTATCACATAAATATCTTTACTTATATAGAGAGAGAATGCTAAAAGACAGTATTTGTATATTGTTTCCCAACAATTCAAATAATGATATTGTATAAAAGTACACATATATAGAATGCAGTCACTGATATTGGTAGTAATCTGTTGGATGTAGTAATGTTGTAAACAGTGGTCAAATTGGGGGTGTTTATGGTGGTATACCATAGCACTACTTCTTCTATCGTCTTCAGTGTAAAACTATCAAATTCCATTCACTTACATTCCCATTACATTTTCCATACCGCCACTTCTAAATTTTCATTTTGACCACTGAATACAAGGATATTCTAAATCATGAATTAGTTTCAAGGCAATGTAAAAGTACAAGCCTATAGCCGAGTGCTTTGATACAACTTGTGGAAGTCTGAGCAGAAGTTCGAATATGTCTTATGTTGATTGGAGCATGAAGAGATTCCAGTGAGTGAAAAGTCTGCTCTTCAGTTTGGTGTGAGATGTGTTGTCCAAATATCCATCGGTATAAAAAAGAAAGAGATCCTGGAATTTCTGATAAGTACATGAATAATTTGCCTACATTTCAGATCAATGTTTTTAAGCAAACTGAGATATATTTTGCATGACTCTCCTAACTAATTTTTCAGTGTGCATACGCTGGTCAGAACCCGAAGTGTAGTTTTTTCACAGCTGAGATCAGCAAGCGTCAAAAGGCTACACATTGTTAGGCACTCTTTGCCGAGAGAGCCTCTTAAAGGATTTATTGTCACAACATGGCTTTTGCTATAAAACACATCTCTTATTGCTGCAAAATGTGGCAATAAAAGAAGCATATTAATGAGGAAAATTTGCAGACTGTTAAAGGATTTTTTACCTCCTTCCTTAATATTCTGGCAAATGTATGTATGACCATTTAATACCATTATATATATGATTATTACTGTCAACCAACTACTCGCAAAGGTATTTCTAAATTAACCCAAGAAACATCATTCTTATATTCCCTTATATCGACAGACTTCAAGAATAACCACAACAAGATATAACTTATTTTAAAGTGTGTTGTATTATATTATAGAACAATAAACAGCGTAACAATATTTTACACAAAATATAGATTTTGTGCCATACATCATTCTTATTGCCTGTAATATACATATATAAGTAATTCTGTGTGTGTAAGTGTATGTGTGTGAATGTATTTTAAGCTATACCTATTTTGCTAGGCTGAATGCATCGTGTATGTGAAGGGGGACGGTGGAATCCACACAGATACACTCACTTCATTCATCTCACTCAAAGTCCATAATGAAACTTCTTCTTATAATGTAGTCACCATCCAAAATGGCTGACTTGCCATGCTTTGTTACAAACACATGTTGGCTCACAAGGCCTCTCTTACTAATAATGTAAAGTCAGGACAGACCCATAACTCATTACAATCAGTATTAGCCAGTCCCCCACAAATAGCTCTCTATTCAGCAGTTATCACACAATGTCCACTGGCCAATTTTAACACATGGTATTTCAACCACATACTATATTCACCTGCACTACTTTCCCTTTAAACCAACAGTCCAACCAAACTTTATATTTAACAATCTGATCACTTCCTAATCCATCACTTTCTATGCATGTACATTAAACTGCATAAAGCAAACTATTTCCATTCAAAAGCTCCATTACAGCAATAAACCAACACAGGACTATATAACACAAACGCCTCCATTTATATCAACAATCTATCCCAAACACAACAGGAGTCACAGCATTGCAACATTATTACAAGTCATGGAACCAATACTGAACCACAGAACTATGTATAACATAAATGCTTCCATTTAAACCAGCAATCTATCCCAACAAGGCATGCATTTATGTAACTCTGTCAATACCAAACCAAAATCTTTCCAATCACATTTACCATCTGCATTCAAACTTTCATATCACTTACAACAAACAATCATTCATTCTCATATCATATTCAAACATCCTCCATTCAGCAACACATTACAACATGCTCACACTCACCTTTCATGCCATTCAAACTCCATACTAGTCAGGACCTAAGGCCTGCTCACCTAGGAGCAAAAGCAGCATGACCTCTCAGTCCGGGAATCAAGCATGAAGAAAAGGCTATTCCTCTGTGTACAGTAAAAACCCTTTTTTGTGGACGGAGTCTAACTTCTACAGAAACTGATCACAGCATTCATATGTTAATTACTGACCAAATGCTCCAAACCTGATTTTACAAGTGTTTACAAGCCATGCTTTCCCAAATGGGGGGAGGATTTCCATGTGTACAGTCACCTTCCAATTCAATTGTGGCTGAATCTGTTCGTATATTATGTTCATATATAAAATATTAGATTATTTCTATACTCTTCATCACAGACATTAATAAATAGGCCCCATAGTGCTCCTGTCAAGTCACTGCCTTTTGGCTGAAATCATATAACCACTTCCTAGCTGAACTCTAACAGTGGAGTCCAGTGATGAAAGGAAGCAGATCACTGTGAGCCTGGTGTATTTTTTTTGTCTTTTGAAAATCAGTTTCTATTCCTGCACTGAACTCTTATTCACTGCTATGGACATGGAAGTAAGTAACAATACAGGGCCACCAGGGACTTTTCGATGCTTGTATGTATTACAGATATTAGAAGTCACCTAAACATCTATGACTTGTCACAAAACTCATTTTGAAAGTGTTCTGTGATGGATGCAAAACTGTCAGTGAAGACAAAACACCTGGATAGAAAGTTTATCTCACACAAGCAATTTGTTTTGTTTTAGTTTGAAACATGTGTATATGCACATTATTATTTAATGAGAGTGTTGAAAAAGAATGGATAATCCAGTAACTGAAATAAAAAAGAATTGTTTGTGAGGAGACTGGAAAAATAGACAGTTATCTCAAAATAAATATAACACTTTAACCATTAAAGAAAAATCATATTTTGTTGTATCACAAAAAATATCTAAATAGTTCAATAGCAAAATGTATATAAATAATTCTGGGATGGAAATCAAAATATGTAAGTGTCTTTTGATAAATATTATAATCCCTGTTTTGTATTAAACCAGCTAACACAGCATGTTAAAGGAGGGCATGACAAGTTTTGCCTTCTATTCTGCATGACTGATACTGCAATCGATCTGAAGCCCTTTGTCTTTTCACTGAAATCTGTCCTAGCTGAGAACGAATACAAACACATGTGGAACCAATAGGAAGCAGACTTTGGGGGTTCGAATCACTGTACATCGAGTCAATGTCAGAAAGTTCTCACTTAACAGATGGAACAATTAATACAACAGTCAAGTGGTATGATTGCATCAAGGTGCCTTAAAGTGCTAACAATCCTCTTTTGTCCTTGTGCTGTGGTGCGCAGATGGATCCTCTACTCAGAATAAGAACACCATTGTAGTCCTGTTTACTATTGCACAGTGTCACAGTGTTTAGAGAGTGCCAGGTGTCCAATGCCATTTACATTAAACTCAAATACAAAGCTGATTTTTTTTCTCTCTTTTCTCTATGTATAATTTATTCTGTTTCAAGTATGGACGTTTCTAAATTAAATTCAGCTGTGAAAGCTGTAAATTATATAAACTTTTTAGATTTTGTGTTTTCATTCCATGATCTAAAGAGCTTAATTTACAATCAGAGTTGAATATGTAACCCATAATGAATTTTTACAGTGTTTGATGTGTAACAAAGTATGATACAACTGATTTTTTCTTCCAGCACTTGATGTTTAAGTCACTGCAATTCACATGCAACCCTTTTCTGTAGTAACATGTATAGTAATGCAGTACATTTATGTCAAGGGAAAATTCTGTGCAGATAATAGAGCACCGTTTCCCTTCATTGTCGGATGGCTGACTACAAAGTGACGCTTATAATACTGTACATCTACATATTAGGCTCTCTACCTGTGCTACCCAAAGGGATACCTCAGGTAGATTCACAGCATTCTTCAGTCAGTTAAATGTAAATTAAAATAGCATAAAATGTTTTACTAAATAATAAAGCATTTTCAAAACTGTGTATTTTTAAAACATTTAAATGCATAGGAGTGATATTTATTTACTAGCTTAGGGACAGGGGTATCCTACACCCTTCTGCCACCTAACATGAGTCAGTGAGGTAGCACTTGTACACTGTAGAAGCAGCATGGTGACTGAAACACTGATGGAAGGATACACTTCCAACACTCTCCTGCTCCTCTCACACTGTCAATCAACAAACTACAGTGACTGCTATAAGGACTGGTGACTCATGTCACATTAAGCTCCTTCTGCAATCACCACTTATTTATATAGCACCACCAATTTGCAGAGCTGTACAGAGAATATTTGTCATTCATATGTCCATTGGAGCTTACAGTCTAAATTCCCTAACACACAGACCAGGGTTAATTTTGTCAGCAGCCAATTAACCTACCAGTATGTTTTTTTTTGGAGTGTGGGAGGAAACTGGAGCACCCGAAGGAAACCCATGAAAACATAAAGAGAATATACAAACTGCACACAATCAAGGCCCTGGTCAGGAATCAAACTTATGACCTCAGTGCTGTGAGGCAGAAGTGCTAAGCAATGAGCCACTGTGCTGCCCATGGATCAAAGCACTTGAAGAGTCAGGGACAAGCCTGTTGCGGGCAAGAGGAGCATCTCTTCTATACTTGGTAAACATTTATCATCATACAGGGGTACAGGTTAAAAAAGATCCAGACCCCCTAATCTACATCATCTGGTGATAAAATGTGTCCTAAGTGGAGTTTTCCTACACATTTTGAATTAAACACATTCTAATTAACTCATGCAAGCTTCTACCTAAATACATCGCACAGTAGAGAAAATAGCACCTTATTGATGATTACTACTATTATCCTTTATATTTATGCCAACATATTATGCTGTTCTCTGTATTTAGAGAATTTTTATTTATTTAAAGCAGCCCCCTAAAATGTACACACATGTATAAGGGCCTATTTAGTCTGAAGCCAATTTGCCAACCAGTAAGTTTTTGGACTGTGCTTGGAAACCGGAACACCCGGGAGAAATCCATGCGAACACAAGGGAATATACAAATTCTACATAGCTAACTAATAGTTATAAGTAACACACAGAATAAAGTAGTAAGTTTAATAATTACTTCTCAGCAAATTATTATTCCATAACTTTAGTTTAAAATTTAAAAAGCCATATGCATATACCATTTGTGTTTCTCGAATCCTTTTACCTTATTTTGATGTATTTTTGTATTGAATCCCACCTTGTTGTTGATGTATAGATAAACATACATTTTTCATGAATCATATTGCTAGTAAAATAATAATATTCTTTGTAACAAATAAGATTAAATATCTGTACACAAGCCATGACAATATATAATTGTAAAAAAAAAATCATAAAATTTCTATTGTATCTGATTTCATATAAAATACAGCAGCACACACGTATGAACAAAAGGTTAAATGCTTGCGAAAGAAAACTTTTGTTCTAAGTTGTTTAGCTTAGAACGCCTGTGTTTTTCTCTCTCATTGTAAAATGTGGCACCTTTGTACGGTATGTTCTCTCACTAAGCCAAACAGAAACTTGTCATCGTGGTTTTGAAAGCATAAGGCCTATCCTTTCTCATGTTTCAGCTAAACAGTTCCCATTTGGGCTGAACAGCATATCACATGTCATAAATCACTCCCTGATAGATATTTGGCAGGAGCTAAGCATCCCTATGCAACATACAGTACGTTCACAATTAAGGTGGAAGCAGAGTATTTTTGAGATGCAAGTAACACAGCATGTGATTCCTTACATTCATATAAACTTAAAAGCAGTTTCATGTGGTTTCATTTTATTTTGATAATATGAAAGAGAAAGTGGTTTACACTGAAGAATTTAGAAACGAAATGTACATACCAAGTGGAAGTTAAAAGAAATACTGTAAAATGGTAATATAAGTTATTACAAACATCACTATCTTTCATTTGGTGCCCTATTTATCCTGTCATTTTGAACTGTCTGGTAATTATATTTCGATTTTGTTGTTTTTTATGTATTCCCTTGAGTTGACTTGACCACAACATCCAGAGGTTTTTTGGGGGAAAAAAACAAAATTCTGGTCTTCATATGAGAAAAGTGTTTAAGCTCCTGGGGAGAAAGTATTTTAAGAGGGGAATTCAATTGGCTGCGCTAATGTTAAAAAGCAATGCGGCCTGCGCATTATTACCATTATTACGGTAGTTCTAACGCCAGCTTTTTGCTCGCACCTCCCTGAGCTGTGAGCTGAAAGCCGAGCTAAAACTACCGTAATAACAGTGATAGTTTTAGCGCAGCATTACTTCGGAGGGAGTTCAATTCCCCCCAAATGTGTATGCCAAAGTAGCTAAGTTACCAAGAGCTTAAAGGAATGACAAAACACCAAGGTAATGTAACAACTTCAAGAAGCCCTAGAGGTATTCATGATTCATGCAATGAACTATTACCACTGGACTGTAAGATTGCCCCTAATCTCTGGTTTTGCACAGTGTTATTCACGAACTGAAAATTGTGAAAGTGCAGTGCAAAAGTGTTTCTTCTTCTTTTGTGACATCACAGTCCATTTTTGCCAGCTTTTAGAGAAATGTATATAGTGTATCAAGATAGTGTCAACTAGAGATGCTCAGGCTCCATTTTTCGAAAAACAAACCCCCCCATGAACATTGTCAATCCAAGTACCGAGCCAAGCCAGCTTAGTACTTTCCCGCTTCCTCGGATCTGAATCAAGGCAAAATGTCATTGTTGCGTCGTTGGATGTCGCAGGTTTTGGATTCCATAAGTACCTCCCTCCCCAGGAAATCCAGCGCCATTGCTCGCACAGAAACAGGAGTAGCAGTGTTCTTGTCAAGCTATATTCTCCAGAGACATTGCTCAGTGCCATTGCTCACACAGAAACAGGAGTAGCAGTGTTCTTGTCAAGCTATATTCTCCAGAGACATTGCTCAGTGCCATTGCTCACACAGAAACAGGGGTAGCAGTGTTTTTTGACACTCTCCAGTCAGAGACCTTTAGAAAAATATTTATTGGTGGTGCATTCATTTCTTAGGCAAACAATGCACAATGCATGATTAACAATTCTTAACTCAAATATTAATTTATGAACTGGAAATGTAGGTGCAGATACAAGGCCATCTAATTTAATTGCCATTGCTCAGTGCCATTGCTCATACAGAAACGGGTAGCAGTGTTCTTTGTCACTCTCGAGTCTTCAGTGCCATTGCTCATACTGAATCAGAAGGGATAGCAGTGTTCTTGTCACTTAACAAAAAATGACTGGAAATTAATGTTATTGAGGTTAATAATAATATAGGAACAAAAGAGCCAAATTATGTTATTTTAAAAACATGGGGTCACTTAAAATCCCTAATGTCAACCACCAGTATAACATCATTTAGCTCTTTCTAGTGGTAAACGTGTGCTAGACGTGAAAGGATAAGAAGTTCCATACCAACAGACTACCTACACTAATCTGTCCATTTCTTCTTGTGGGTACAAAAACAAGTCTTTAATTTATTAGAAGAGATATTATATAAACTTGAAGGGGTAGAGGTTGTGCACTGCATATAGTGAGTTTAGCCAGTTACCAGTTCAGCCAGTGACCCAGGAGTCTTTTTAACCTTGCCAAATATTTTTCTTGTTAAACATCCTTCAAGGTGGTGGTAATCCGATGGTGGCATTACTTTCAAGGGATGCTTTTTGTGCCATATTAAATGGCATAAATCAATATAATTAAAATGTAGAAATGTGACACGTGAAATAAGACAGCCCCGATGTCCTGTTATTCTCATTTGGTAGAAAAAAAATATATGCAGGATTTTGGAAGATAATAAGAAAAAGTGATTTTTTTTTTTCACTTTGGCCAATTAAAATCACAGACCATAAGTCCAATAACTAGTGTCCAAAATCATCTACACAGATAAACATTAAAATGCAAGGGGAATGGCACAAGTGCACATGGTGGTCAAATATGCTCATTTGAGTAAATTAGAAGGCTTTGTATCTGCACCTATATTTCCAGTTCATAAATGAATATTGGAATTAAGAATTGTTAATCGTGCATTGTGCATTGTTTGTCTAAGAAATAAATGTGCCACCAATAACTATTTTTGTAAAGGTCTCTGATAAATAAGAGTCATTACAAAAATTGAAAGTAAACCATGCTAACTGAATTAAAACAATTATTTTAAGACGTGTGTGTGGGGTTTTCTGATCAATACTTTAATTGGTAAAATAAAGTGGTAAACTGGATTTTATCATTTGGCAAAACAGAGGTATGAGTATCTGCGCTTCAGTAGAACCTATGTGAGGTGGCTGCCTGGATATGGGAAAAGTGAAGCTATAGAAAAATATTCCCAAGGCGCCTGATAGTGTGTTATGGATGGAAGTAAAGAGATGAAACAGAGTATACTGGAGCAGCAAAGTAATATATTGTCAATAAGCAGGTCAAAGACACTGAATAATTGGATGTATCAAAAAGCAAAAACACAAAATTAACAATCAAATCCAAATAGAAATAGTCCAATAAAAGCCAGAGGTTAAGACTCAGTCCTTAATACAGAATGTGTGCACACAATGTGATATGAGTCCCTGTATAACGAAAGTCCACCATATACACGCAATAAATTGAAGCAGGGTGTCACAGTTCTCCCTGTATCCTACGGTAAGTGTCCTGTAAAAATGAGGAGAAGTAGATATTGAATTCAGACGGAGGGTTTTTCAAATAGATACTCCGCATGCGCATGTGCACCTTGAACCACCAGACGCTGGGATGTGGAAAACATCTGGAGGCAGAATCATTGGTGGTTTACATCACAGAAGCTGCTCGTGGACCTGAGACCAGGAAACACATCTAGAGTGGGTACGTTCTTTGCCACTCAGAAGCCTGATGTATACCAGCTACTGCCTACCTATCCATGGACTGATACACCCGCCAATATTGAGGTAATATCTACTTCTCTTCGTTTTTTTCTGGACACTTACTGTAGGATACAGGGAGAACTGTGACACCCTGCTTTAATTTATCGTGTGTATATGTAGGACTTTCGCTATACAGGGACTCATTTCACATTGTATGTACACATTCTGGATTAAGGACTGAGTCTAAACCTCTGGCTGTTATTGGACTATTTCTGTTTGAATTTGATTTTTAATTTTGTGTTTTTGTTTTTTGATACATCCATTATTCAATGTATTTGACCAGCTTATTAACAATATATTACTTTGCTGCTCCAGTATACTCTGTTTCATCTCTGTACTTCCATCCATAACATACTATCAAGCGCCTTGGGAATATTTTTGTATGGATTTTATCATTTACCAAATTGAAAAACCCTTTTGGGCCCTTGAATGAGTGTAAATACTTTTAAGTCTTGATAATGCCTTCACCTGAACCTGAATTCCATATCTGGGCTGTGTTTCTGGAATTTGAACACTGGGGGTCGATTCAGGAGAACCCCTGCCCCATACCAGACCTGGTACCAGACCTGGTCCTCCTTCAATGGACACTCACAGTTTAATAATGTAATAAACGCCCCTTTGGAATGAGATTTATTTAATATAGGCTGGTTAAACTGATAAAATATTGGCAAAGACTGACATTTGTACCTACACAATGTGTTTATTTTAAAGATTTAATCTACTACACAGTAACCAGTTTAATGTCCATGTTATCTTCCTGCCTGGAACCTATTATTTTGGACAGATCAATAACCTTTGAAATACAAATATGTTCCTAATTGTTACTAACTATTAACTCTCTACTTGAGAGAAAGATTAAGGTATTAATTTCACTTAACGTTCCAGTGATATTAAGAGGTAGTTGAACAATAGTTAATATCCAATTACACTAACTTATTATTATTGTATGCTAAAATGATCCTTAATCATTCCCATCTATATATGCCAATGTCCTCTTATTATAAAAAGGGCTTAATATAAACTATTAGGTATCACTCAGTGAGTGATATACAACAAGTAAGAAAGATGTAGATGGATACACAGGATTGTTCCACAATAAATAAATTGTACAAAATAACTTACTTCTTCACATTACATATACCTCAGTAGAGCACATAAGTATTTCTTTATAATTCCCAAGCAATTATTAATAATATATATATATATACATTTACAGCAACTAATAAATACATTAAAAACTAAGTTTTAAGACAGTATTATAAAATACTCAGTTATTAATTCACATGCTCTATAATTATGAAAAGTCCGCCTTTTTGCTAATCGTAAACCTGCGTATACATGGTCAAAGATGTTGGTGCACATCAGAAGTTAATTCATTATTAATAAATCATTGGCAGTTAAACACTGGTAGAAACCATTGTTCCTGAATGGGAGGCAATAGTAATAGTGACAGCCAGATATGACTATGAGCTCTGAATTTAGCAGATTTTCAGGCTAGTGATGACATTATCATTAATTGAGGATTGCATTAATGCTGTATAATTTTGTTAGCTTGCTAGAAGATTCACTCTGTAACTCAGTCCTTTCAATAATAAGGTGAAGTTGTGTGTTCATGAGTTCATTATACTGATAGTTTTATATGCATGTTGGAGTGTTTAATTGAAGACATCACCCACTTCATATCACTGTTATGATAACTCCTAGGTAAACTGATTTTCTCACTGTCCTTTCTATACTACTGCCCGGTGCTTGAAGTGGGGCTGAATGTGCAGGTATGACATACTGGTACTTCTTTAAGCTTAAAAGACATGCTCTGCTAATTTAAAGGTGGACTGTGGGTTTGCAGAGAAAGAGAGCTATTTATTAAATGTGAAAACTATTTATTTAATGTGGGGGGGTTGTAATGGTTGTGACCGTTATGTGGCCTGGTCGTCGTCGTCCCCCCCCCCCCCCGTGACACATGCAACCCCGTAACTGGTTAATAATCCTCATGCAACGTGTCATTGGCAGGGGTGTGGGCAATGACGCAGATGCCCCGGGTGGGGACGTGGAGGTCAGGTGGGAGCTAAAGTGTGACGATCCTTTATCAGACTCCAAGTGCTAATCAGGATTGGCACTGGCTGACCAGAGGTGCTGATTCTAACGAGTACCCTGGAGTTCACCAAATACCGCTGCAAGGCGGGATGGACTTAGCTGCTGAGAATTCGCAGATCCTGGTCCACTGGCCTGACTCAAGATGCAGCACTATGGATTGCATGGTAGCGGACAGCAGGACTGGAAAGAAGCTGAATCTCAGAGGGTCTGAGTAAAGGACTGGAGAGGTGATGTAAGACAGGCCAGGTCCAGGTACATGTGCTGGCAGTGAGGTACAGATGTAGGAGTCAGAAGCAAGGTCAGGACTACCAGGTTCATCTACACGTACTGCCAGTGAGGTACAAAAAAACAGACAAAGAGTAGTAAGACGATGCTTGAATTCGGTACACAGGAGATCAGGAGGACCAAAACAATAAGGCAGCAAAGAAATCAGACGGAGCAGATAATCAGTACACGAATTGGAGGGTGAGCAGGGGAAGTAGTCATTGGGAGTCAGGTACAAACTGATCGCTGAACAGGAAGTCGGGCAGGCAGCATGCAAGTTGCTCTGACAGTGCAGGAGTGTCAGAGCGAGATTTAAATAGGAGCCCAATTTGAATTACCCACCCCAAATGTGGTCACATGACAGCACTGGAACCAGGATGGGTAAGTAATCGTAACACAGAGTTTATAAAGAGTCTTCCCACCCTGGGGGGAGCAGCCATGTTAGCCTGGACAGGAGGTGGGTGCACCCGGGTCCCCAGCAAGTGGAAGGGAGGGGCAAGGCAGATGTCATGAGACACAATAATTAAGATCCGTTTTAAGGGGGACAGTGCCCCCAAGCTTAATAGCCAGTGAGGACAGTTAAAAACCTCTGTAAATGGGATAGAACCCCAGAGTTAATAGCCCATTGAGGGCAGTAAAGAACCCTAAAGAGAGGGGCTGTGATGGAGCGGGGATTCCCACCTTCAAGGGTACCCTGATTGAGATACCAGATCCAGAGTGGGAGTGTCAGGACAAGAGGGGAAGAGTTCCCATCGTCAAATGTCTGAATGTTGGAAGAGCCCTTGTATGAAAATCTGTCTGGAGAGAGGCATGATGGAATGGAAGGAGTGAGTGTGTGACAGCTACTACAGAGGGACATTTGTATGAGAAAAGGGGGGCGAGAGTCCCTCAATATAGAAGCATATGAAAATATTCTGGAAGTGATCCCCAAATAGCTGTTATCAGCTTCAGCAGAGCGATGAAGGGAGGGTCCTGGATAGTGGGGAAGAACTCCGTACAGTTGCAGCAGCAGCCGCCATGGAAAGTACCCTCATACTACAAGGTGGTGCCACTGTGTGGCGGCAGCGAGGCTAAAGTTGCAAAGGAGGGTCCCTGATGTAGTGCAAGAACACCTGGACCATGGCTACTGTCAGAATGTGTATCTGATTGGCTCTGACTGATGCTGTGTAATAACGTACCTAAAACATTGGGTGGTAAATACACAAATACACACTTCACATTAAAGTGTGTATTTGCTGGGTCCCGCCATTGTCGCTTTAAATTCTAATTTCCCCTAGGTCGCTCTGTTCATTGACGTTTAAGTGAAGTGCCAGCTAGCAGTGTCTTTGGATTCAGTAGCTGTCAGCATGGAGCTATGTTCGAAAACGTCAGATGTCGCTTTTCAAGTAAGTCTTGATTAAATCCCTGTTGGAGTCAATGTCCTCGGGGGTTTTTTTGTAGCTATCTTCGGTGTTGGTGTTTTCACATTCATGAAAACGCCTTCCACCGGATTTGTTATTCATTTATTTTTGCTTCATTACACATATTTATATATGTATGAACATAGATTAATATACCAGTGTAATTAATTAATGGGGTGATCAAAAAGGATGGTAGGGATGTACTTTGAAATTACATTTTAATTTTTGGCAGCATAAGAAGGGGACTGGACCTGGATGTGCTCAACTAAGAATTATTAACGAAAATGAATGCATTACAGGTAAAAGTCCTTTAATGTGTTATATATAACATGTACATACTCTCAGCTCACAATTATATATATTTATAAAGCTGTTTGTGCAGCTTGGTAAGGGCAAAACAGCAGAACTTTTACTATTATTAGTATCAAGTATACTAGAGGGAATTATCTGGGCTTGGTCTATAGAGCAGAATTATTCCCATTCAATCCAATATGTCCCCATGGCAACAATTCAGCTCTTATGAACTCTACACTTTTCTAGATGGAAAAGCAAAGTATACAAACAATGTTGTGGGACAATACAGAAAACTGTATTTTAAAATATATACTCATTTATCTGTTACTGAGGACCTAGCAATCCACTTACAAAAAATTGAACAAGAAGAATCAGGACTCTTCAGAAAACTTGAGAGTGATCATAACAGCTAATGATTTACCAGCTAAAGTACCAATTATAAACATGTCAGCAGAAACACAAAAAAGGGCACCTATCAGCATTACACTCATAATGGAGATATGTATTGAGGTTTTGGACCAATATCCAAGGTGGTATTATTTACTGTATCATACTTGCAACAAAAAATTGTGTGTGCCATAAACACCTTTTTGCTGAAAACAAGAGTTAGGTCTGGTGCCAAATATTGAGATGCTAAACCTTACTACTGATGCTACAGCAGAGGTGACATTATAGAAATGCCATTGTTCTTCATCAAACAAATACCACAATAGGATATCCAAGGTAGTGTAATATGCTGTATTGTAGTTAAATTAGACATGTGCGCAGTCCCCCATGTTTTGTTCTTGGTTTTGGTCCTAAAACTTTTTCACATTTTTATTTTGGTTCTGGCTTTGCCCAAACATCCTTAAAGATTTTGGTTTTGGTTTTGGTTTTGGTCTAATAAAAAAATTTAACAAAACAACATTACTATTTATAGCATTAACATTCTTTTACAGTCATTTACAGTCTATTTTTTAATGATCTCTATATAACTGTTCAAATTTCTAATCATCTCTTTACAACTGTCCAAATTTTCATCAATTTTAGCCAAAGGCTGCAGCAAGCTGCCTAGCTAAAATTAGTGACAGAGCAGTGGCAGAAATACATGGGACAAATACATGGCAATTTAATAAAATATACAATCCCTAGACTAGGTGTTCCCCTTCCAGGTGTAACGCCTGTACAGCCCTGATGACGGCCCTGAGCACAAGACCTGTATGCCTCCTGGTGTTTCTTAGTGTTAACTGAAATAAAATAAAATGGTTTAAATTGAAGTACACAGTGACATAATAGTCGTGGAAGAAGACACTGGCAGCTTTTGTGTTTGACATGTTCAAATAGCTGTGGGTCAATAGCAAACATGTAAGCTCTGTACAGTTAAGACTTTTTAGATGATAAATATCCTGTGCCACTAATCTTACATGATTGGTAAGAGACAGATTTTCTAAAGCTTGATGGCGTCACAGACGTTTTCACAGGAGCACGATAACATGGACGATCAAAAAAAGTCTCCTTTTGGAATAAACCATGAGGAAACTAAACCTCTGTATAACCATTTTTAAGATATAAATATATTGAGAAAAACTGTTTTGTTCGTTGTGTGACAAACCAATGAGAATTCATCATCCTGGATGCTTTCAATAAGAAAAAGACTAAATATGGTCTACAAACTGAAGTAGTTGTAGAAATTGTTATGGAAAGTGTCTCAATCATGAGCTCCTAGAACAGGCAGTAGAGGACTTCGCCTCTAGCAACCACCTTTCTCATAGAACTATGTCACGATCAGCACTTACCTGAGCCTGCGTGACGAGTGTGTGACAAACGGTTAATCAAAAACATCCACCTGGTCTGACTAAAATGTTTAAATACTTCCCTATCTATGACACACACAAGCTTTGCCTTACCAATTATGACACCACTAAGTTTTTTTATGAAAAGCTGACACTCATATTTAGGAAGCCTTAGGTTCTCCCTTAGAACTAATCTATCACAATTTACTTTAATCAGAGTTAACATAAACCACTATGTTCTCCCTGTTTTCCACTATGAAGCGTTTTGACCAAACTGGCTTGTGAATTCGCAAGAACACAGAGACTTGAACTAATTAAGTGTTTCTTGTAAAACAAAAAGGATAAACACAGAATGGATAAAACTCAAAAATGATCAAACCTCTATTGCTGAGAGGAGCAGAAAATGGGACACTCTTCAATATCATATTGACTGCCAAAAGCAAACAAATCCTTAGGGTCGCAGGCCAGTTTTAAAACCATGCTGCAGAGCCCTCAGCCCCCCTTCTTGTGATGTCAGAACTGAAAGATCTGTGTAAATGCAAATTAGGGTTTTATGACCCCCGTGGACAACAGCTTCTAAGTCAGGTTTTAAGTACCCTGTTCCAACTTCTCACCAGAATGGCTTACAAATATGATTTTTGATCATTTCCAGTGACCCTATTCAGCTTGAATTTGTCATTAATATATAACCCTATCTCTGCAGTCGGCATGTCTGAGTTTTAGGCATATCACTGTCCTAAAAGAGACATTTCAAAGGCTTCCCTTTAACGACCTGCCATAAATGGATACAAGGTGCTAGTCTGTAACCATGGATCTGGGGCTTTCTTATCTACAAGCACCATCTGAGGAAAACAGAAGAATTTTGTTATGATTCCTAGTGCATTCACAAAGCAGCAACGGAAGTATAATAATACAAATGTCTTTATTCAGGCAAACACATAAACAAAGATTCAGAACGTGAGAAAAGCAGATTTCCTGGTTGCAGTATAAACAAGAATAACTCAAATCCACAGATATGAACAGGTGAGATCACAGAGCAGCAGGTTCCAAATAGTGACTGTACAGTTAAATGGCAGGGACAAGTATTATAAGTGACCCTAGTCCAGGAGGCACGAGGCTGTCCAGGGAAGCAGACAGAGTCCAGGAATCAAGCAGAGATCAGGTTAAACAGAATCCAATGGTCAGGCAGAGATCAGGGTCACAAGCGAATAAGCATAGTCCAGAAGTCAAGCTAAAGGTCAGGGCAACAGGCAAACAAGCAGGGTCCAGGAATCAAGCTGAGGGTCACAATAGGAGGTCAAATGGCAGTAAAGCAAACACTGGAGCAGGGATCAACAGGAGACCAAGTAGCAGCCAGGTACAAACGATGAACTGCACACAGCACAGCTTGAGGCAGGCATTTCAAGCTGTGGCACAGGTGTAGTTCTAATCGGGCATCAGGCAAGGAGATTAACTCCTACAGGCATGGTGAATAGTTCAGGAACAGAACAGCAGCACATCTGGTGGATTTGAGGTACTGCTGCTACATACAAAGAATAGGCAGAGTCGTAACATAGGGTAATATGCACACAGAGATATAAGGCAGATCATAACATTATCCCCCCTTACAGGAGCGGATTCCAGACACTCCATAAAATTCTCTTTCAGTCTTTTCTCTTCTTCTGCTTACTCTTCTTCTGGGATTTTCTAGGAGACATAATTGAGCCGTTCTCCAGTGGAGTGCAGACAAAGCCCAATTCTTCGAAAGCGCAAGAATTGTCAAGTTCATCCACCAAGTCTCTAAAATTATCAAGTTCAGTCTCAGAGTCTGAGTCTCATTCTAGAGTCGGAACAGAACCTTTTATTTTATGACAAGATGGTGCTATGCCCATGAAGACGGTGACCAAGGTTTGTTGTGATTGATGCAGTCTAGAAAGGGCTTTTTCCTGATTGTTCTTTTTATTTTTCGAAGATATAGGTTGACCAATGGAAGCAACGTACATCGATGATTTTGTGAATAAGCATAGGAGCTGAAACACAGGCCGGAATGGAAACAGAAGAACTATGACCAGGAGACTCGACTGTTGATGGAGAGTACTTCTTACAAACGGCGTTAACAAAGTCCATGGTATTATAAATAATGGGGTTATTGGAATTTAGAAGGGAAAAGGCCCAAGTCTGTGGCTCCCCTCTAAAACTCATGATTATAGAACCCAATTGGTTAAATTGGTTGGCAAAATACTCTGGAGATTCTTGAAACTGTTTCAAGGAAAGTTGAAGTACCGAAATAAACTGTTTGATGTCTCCGTCAAAAAAGACTGGAGGAGGATCTGATGACTTGGAAGAGGCATCTGGGCATTCTGGCTCACTAGCAACCTCTGGGGAGTCCTCAACTTGGGCAGCAGTCTATGGAGAGTCCCCGACTGGGACAGCAGAACAGGAGTGCCTGACTGGGAATGCAGAGCAGGAGTCTCTCACTGGGACGGGAAGCTGGGCACTCCTGACGGACAGCCCAGACTGAGCACACCAATCGGACTGGACAGCACTGTGAGAAGCCTCAGAGCAGACAGCACTGTGAGAAGCCTCAGAGCAGAGAGCATTGTGAGAAGCCTCAGTGCAGACAGCACTGTGAAGAGCCTCAGAGCAGACAGCACTGTGAGAAGCCTCAGAGCAGACAGCACTATGAGAAGCCTCAGAGCGAACAGCACCAAGTGGTAACTCGGGCTGAACC
Source organism: Mixophyes fleayi (assembly GCF_038048845.1). NCBI lineage: Eukaryota > Metazoa > Chordata > Amphibia > Anura > Limnodynastidae > Mixophyes > Mixophyes fleayi. The sequence continues at coordinate 254,318,102 of NC_134402.1, forward strand.
GCATAGAGTGGCAACTCGGGCTGAAACGCATAGAGTGGCAACTCGGGCTGAACCACATGGACTGGCAACTTGGGCTGAACCGCATGGACTGGCAACTTGGGCTGAATCGCATGGAATGGCAATGTCTCTGGAGCAGACTGGAGGGACAGAGCCCTCTCCGGAGCAGACTGGAGGGACAGGGCCCTCTCTGGAACAGACTGGAGGGACAGGGCCCTCTCTGGAACAGACTGGAGGGACAGGGCCCTCTCTGGAACAGACTGGAGGGACATGGCCCTCTCTGGAACAGACTGAAGGGGCAGTGCCCCTTCTGGAACAGGCTGTAAGGGCAGCGCCCCTTCTGGAACAGGCTGAAAGGCCAGTGCCCCTTCTGGAACAGGCTGTAAGGGCAGCGCCCCTTCTGGAACAGGCTGTAAGGCCAGTGCCCCTTCTGGAACAGGCTGTAAGGGCTGCACCCCTTCTGGAATGGGCTGTAAGGGCTTTGCCCCTTCTGGAGCAGGCTGTAAGGGCTGCACTCCTCCTGGAGCAGCTGTAAGGGCTACACCCCTTCTGGAGCAGACTGTAAGGGCTGCGCCCCCTCTGGAGCAGGCTTTAAGGGCAGCGCTGGCGACTCGGAACTGAAGACAGCAACAAAAGACTCGGTGCAGAGGCTGCGGCAGGAGACTCGGGTGCAGAGGCTGCGGCAGGAGACTCAGGACCGGACACATTGGCAGGAGACTCAGGACCGGACATAGTGGCAGGGGACTCAGGACCGGACACAGTGGCAGGGGACTCAGGCCCGGACACAGTGGCAGGGGACTCAGGACCACACAGTGACAGGAGACTCAGGACCGGACACGATGGCAGGAGACTCAGGACCGGACACAGTGGCAGGAGACTCTGAGCTGAAGGCAGGAGCTGGCACCTCTGAACATGAGGCAAATGATGGCACCTCGGAACAGGGGACAACTGGAACTGGCACCACAGGAGAGGCAGCTGGAACTGGCAGAATAGGCCCCATCCCAGGGAACGGATCAGGTTGAAGTAAAGCAACAGGAGGTGATGTGCAGAACAATCCAGGGTCTGGAGAGGAGCACACTGAAGACTGCTCCATAGGATGTTGTGGCCTGCGGAGAGGACAGCCTTGTAAGAAATGTTCACCACTGGCGCAGTAGAGGCATAGTTTGCCAATACTTCTGCGCCATCGCTCCTCCTCAGTGAGATGGGGACACAGGTAGCTTGGTCATTTAGAATCCCTGATGGTAGAGACCACTGGCACTACCATAGATGCAGCACCAATGTCAGAAAAAGTTCTGGGAAGATTCTCTGCAGTCTGCGTGCTTCCCTTAGAGGAGTTTGTTGCTTTAGAATCAGTATTAGAGTTGAAACTGCTAAACCCAGAAACAGGAAGGATTTTAAGCAGTTCTTGGAGTAAAGTGGATACCTGAATGATTTGGTAACGGAGCTAAATAATGTCCATTTGCAGCATTTGTTGTTGTGGCTTTACTGACATGTCTTAACAGCCAAGTACAGAGTTCAATGCAAAAAACTAGGAATCCCAGGACTAAGACAGAGGGCGTGCAATCAGCAGGCCCAGTTTGTATGGCAGTTCATCATGTTATGATTCCTAGTGCATTTACGAAGAAGCAACGGAAGTATAATAAAGCAAATGTCTTTATTCAGGCAAACACATAAACAAGGATTCAGAACGTGGGATAAGCAGATTTCCAGATTGCAGTATAAACAAGAATAACTCAAATCCACAGATATGAACAGGTGAGATCACAGAGCAGCAGATTCCAAATAGTGACTGTATAGTTAAATGGCAGGCACAAGTATTATAAGTTACCCCAGTCCAGGAGGCACGAGGCTGTCCAGGGAAGCAAACAGAGTCCAGGGATCAAGCAGAGATCAGGTTAAACAGAATCCAATGACCAGACAGAGATCAGGGTCACAAGCGAATATGCATAGTCCAGAAGTCAAGCCAAAGGTCAGGGCAACAGGCAAAGAAGCAGGGTCCAGGAATCAAGCCAAGGGTCACAATAGGAGGTCAAACAGCAGTAAAGCAAACACTGGAGCAGGGATCAACAGGAGACCAGTAGCAGCCAGGTACAAACGATGAACTGCACACAGCACAGCTTGAGGCAGGTATTTCAAGCTGTGGGACAGGTGTAGTTCTAATCAGGCATCAGGCAAGGAGATTAACTCCTACAGGCATGGTGAATAGTTCAGGAACAGAACAGCATGTCACGGGCACTAGGAGTCTTTACCCAGGGATCACCAGATGGTAGGCTTACCAGAGCAATGTAGATGGTAATAGGGTACTCTGGTAGCCGGGTGATCACGGAACATGAAATGATGGCCGATGAGATGCTCAGGAAAGTCTATGACTAGCAACACTGGTAATAATGAGGTAATGATACACAAGGAACTGTATGGACAAGGACACGTGAAGGTAGTCAGTGGTCTGCGATAGCAAGTTGTACCACTGCTATAGTGAGGAGGAATGTCCAACAGAAACAAGGAGGTGATGAGAGTCAGCGGTCTGCGGGTAGCAAGTTGTACCGCTGTCTGAGTGAAGGAATGGAATCCAAGTGGAGGTATCCAGGTAGTCAGTGGTCTGCGGTAGCAAGTTGTACCACTGCTATGTGAGAGGATAATGGAACAGGTGATACCGGAAACAGGGATCAGTGGTCTGACATCAGCAAGTTGTACCACTGAATATATATGTGAGGAGGTGCACGGGGGAAGACTGCAACACAGGATATACACAGGCACCTTATACACGATCCACAGTAATATGCACAATATAGATATATATATATATAAATGACTGATCAGGTCTGCAATCTAGAAAGTCTCTTGAAGTAGTCCAGCACAAAGATAACACAGTCAATGATGGCAATAGACTCAGCGGATAGCAGACTCCAGAGAGAACCAAACACAGTCCAGCAAGATATGCAATACACAGCACAGTCAATGAGAAGTATGCATACCGTGGTTCAGCAGTAGCAGTCAGATGGGATTGCAGCGGTACCTGAGCGGCTGGATAGGAAGTCCCTGGATAGGTGAAGCAGCGGTCTAGCAGGTGCAGCGCACCGGTGAGTAGACCAACAGGGACACGAATCCACAGGAGTCAGCAACACGTGGAACTGGACTCATAGGGGACCCAGGAGAATGGAGATGATCCAGCAGAGGGTAGTAGATGAGATACAAATCCAATGCTGACAGGAGGGTAGAGACCAGTGGAACACGTGAAGGCGTGGAGAGTGGATCAGCAGGAGATGGACGATAGCGTTGACCACCGCAGCAGGACTCAGCGGCACACGGAGGTAACCAGTAGCAACCACAGGAACCAACAGCGATGGGAAACAGGAGTGCAGCGCAGGGCAGGAGCTGTTGATCACGAAGTGTAGCAGATGGTAATGAAAGCGGCAGTCTCGAGGAAGTCACAGCAAAGATGAGATGAGACTATAGTGCACGGAGGCAGCGGATAGCAATGAGCAAACAGTCACATTGATATAAAATAACGTTGAAGTGGTTTAGAAGACTGTAGTGCACGGAGGCAGCGGATAGGAATCAGCAAACAGTCATGATGATACAGTTGATGGTAGAAGTGGTATGGAACCACAGTAGTAGAAGTGGTTTGGAAACCACAGGAATCAGCAGCGCTGAATACACGAGTAATACAGGAACACCTTCAGAGACTCATGAGGAATGAGACTCCAAGATCAGGCAACGTGGTAGTGACCACAGGTGCTTAATATAGGGAGGTTGCCTGATCTGCCAATTAAGTTAAAGGGGTATACACTGAAGTATAGAAAAGGGCTGCGCATGCGCAGACCCTCAGGATGGTGGACGGCCACGGTTCCTAAATGTCCGGGAAGAGGCACTCACGGTCCGGTGAGTGACAGTACCCCCCCTTTTAAAGGTGGGCACAGAACGCCTGGAACCGGGCTTGTCCGGATTTTTGGAGTAAAACTTCTTCAAAAGGGCAGGAGCATTAAGATCTTCAGCTTTGATCCAAGAGCGCTCCTCAGGACCAAAGCCCTTCCAGTGAACGAGGAAGTGGAGGACTCCTCGCGAAATTTTTGCATCTAGTACCTCGGTAATCTCAAAATCCTCCTCCTGATGGACTTGAACTGGCTGCGGAGCTGAGGGAGGAGTTGAAAAACGGTTGATAATAAGAGGTTTGAGCAAAGATACATGGAAGGTATTAGAAATCCGAAGACTCTTAGGAAGAAGGAGTTTCACACATACTGGATTGATAGCTTGAATGATCCTGTATGGACCAATAAAACGAGGGGCGAATTTCATGGATGGAACCTTCAAACGAATATTTTTTGTGGATAACCAGACACGATCTCCAATTTTTTGTGGTGGAATAGCCCGCCTCTTCTTATCAGCGAAAGATTTATATTTGACAGATGTCTTCTTCAAACAGGTTCTAACCTGAGACCAGATATTTTTAAAGGTCTGACAAACAGTTTCCACCGCAGGAACTTGGGTGGGCGGGAGGGCAGGAAATTCCGGAAAAGACGGATGGTGACCGTGAACCACCAGCACTTGGCTTTTTGAAGATGACTCCTGAGATCCATCTTCAACGTCCGATGACGTCATGAACGCCCGATGAGGAGAAAGGCGTTCAGACTGAACTTTATCACACAGATCCGTAGATGAAGGATCTTGTGGAGGAGGACCTGGTGGAATAGACGAATGCTGTCTTTCGAATGAAACCACTTGGGAGAGACAACGATGATGACATTCAGTTCCCCAAGATGTAACTCGAGGAGTGCGCCAGTCAATCTGGGGAGAGTGACACTGAAGCCATGGAAGGCCTAAGACAATCGGACTTGTCGTAACAGGAAGGATCAAAAACGATATTTCTTCATGATGCAGGGCACCAATCTGAAGGGTTACTGGAGACGTACTCTGGGTGATGAGACCGTTGATGAGACGTGATCCATCTATAGCCGTCACAGTAATGGGTGTTTTTAAGGTAATCACTGGTAGAGACCATTGATTTACTAATGATTTGGAAATAAAATTTCCTGCTGCTCCGGAATCAATCAATGCCTGTGACTCAAAGGTTTTGGTAGCAAAGGAAATAGTCACATCAAAAGCGCAGACTTTAGATTTCATAGACGATGGAGAGGACTGCAGGAACCCTAACCTTATCTCCCCAGTATTGGTTAGAGCCCGGCATCTCCTGGGACAAGAATTGAGCATATGCGTAGAATCGGCACAATAGATACAAAGTCTATTCTTTATTCTTCGGTCCCTCTCCTCTAAAGTTAATTTGGAGCGACCTATCTCCATGGGTATCACCGGAGATGAAGCTGGGTGAAATTGAGGATTTGAGAGAAGAGGTGTTTTAACCGAAGTTGATTTCTCAGGTTCTCTTTCACGAAACCTCAGGTCTACACGATGGCAAAGAGAGATCAAATCTTCTAAAGAGGAGGGTAGTTCTTGTGAAGTCAGTGCGTTTTTAATTTTATCGGAAAGCCCCTGCCAGAAGGCGGCAATTAATGCTTCAGTGTTCCACTGAAGTTCAGAGGCTAAGATCCTAAATTGAATGACGTACTGAGCCACAGTGCGAGATCCTTGGCGAAGACGGAGAATGCTGGATGCAGCGGAAATAACACGACCTGGTTCATCGAATACACTTCGGAACGTGGAAATAAATTCGGCACTATCCTGTAACAATGGATCGTTTCTTTCCCACAGAGGGGAAGCCCAAGCCAGGGCTTGTCCTGAAAACAATGAAATAAGATAGGCCACTCTGGAACGATGGGTAGAAAAATTTTGAGGTTGGAGCTCAAAATGAACTGAGCATTGAGTAAGAAAACCCCTACAGGTTTTGGGGTCTCCATCATATTTTGACGGAGTAGGCAGGTGTAGCGTGGAAGCAGTAGACACCTGGGATGGCACAGGGGAAGAAGATGACGACACGGAAGGATCAACAGTGGCTGCTACCTTTGGCACAGAAGTTACTTGGGCGACTAAAGTCTGATAACATTGCAGCAACTGTTGTTGACGAACATCTTGTTGTTCCATACGGGTAACCAGATATTGCAGCATCTCTTTGGCGGTAGGTTCCACATCTGGGTCTGTCATGGCCTGATCTTACTGTCACGGGCACTAGGAGTCTTTACCCAGGGATCACCAGATGGTAGGCTTACCAGAGCAATGTAGATGGTAATAGGGTACTCTGGTAGCCGGGTGATCACGGAACATGAAATGATGGCCGATGAGATGCTCAGGAAAGTCTATGACTAGCAACACTGGTAATAATGAGGTAATGATACACAAGGAACTGTATGGACAAGGACACGTGAAGGTAGTCAGTGGTCTGCGATAGCAAGTTGTACCACTGCTATAGTGAGGAGGAATGTCCAACAGAAACAAGGAGGTGATGAGAGTCAGCGGTCTGCGGGTAGCAAGTTGTACCGCTGTCTGAGTGAAGGAATGGAATCCAAGTGGAGGTATCCAGGTAGTCAGTGGTCTGCGGTAGCAAGTTGTACCACTGCTATGTGAGAGGATAATGGAACAGGTGATACCGGAAACAGGGATCAGTGGTCTGACATCAGCAAGTTGTACCACTGAATATATATGTGAGGAGGTGCACGGGGGAAGACTGCAACACAGGATATACACAGGCACCTTATACACGATCCACAGTAATATGCACAATATAGATATATATATATATAAATGACTGATCAGGTCTGCAATCTAGAAAGTCTCTTGAAGTAGTCCAGCACAAAGATAACACAGTCAATGATGGCAATAGACTCAGCGGATAGCAGACTCCAGAGAGAACCAAACACAGTCCAGCAAGATATGCAATACACAGCACAGTCAATGAGAAGTATGCATACCGTGGTTCAGCAGTAGCAGTCAGATGGGATTGCAGCGGTACCTGAGCGGCTGGATAGGAAGTCCCTGGATAGGTGAAGCAGCGGTCTAGCAGGTGCAGCGCACCGGTGAGTAGACCAACAGGGACACGAATCCACAGGAGTCAGCAACACGTGGAACTGGACTCATAGGGGACCCAGGAGAATGGAGATGATCCAGCAGAGGGTAGTAGATGAGATACAAATCCAATGCTGACAGGAGGGTAGAGACCAGTGGAACACGTGAAGGCGTGGAGAGTGGATCAGCAGGAGATGGACGATAGCGTTGACCACCGCAGCAGGACTCAGCGGCACACGGAGGTAACCAGTAGCAACCACAGGAACCAACAGCGATGGGAAACAGGAGTGCAGCGCAGGGCAGGAGCTGTTGATCACGAAGTGTAGCAGATGGTAATGAAAGCGGCAGTCTCGAGGAAGTCACAGCAAAGATGAGATGAGACTATAGTGCACGGAGGCAGCGGATAGCAATGAGCAAACAGTCACATTGATATAAAATAACGTTGAAGTGGTTTAGAAGACTGTAGTGCACGGAGGCAGCGGATAGGAATCAGCAAACAGTCATGATGATACAGTTGATGGTAGAAGTGGTATGGAACCACAGTAGTAGAAGTGGTTTGGAAACCACAGGAATCAGCAGCGCTGAATACACGAGTAATACAGGAACACCTTCAGAGACTCATGAGGAATGAGACTCCAAGATCAGGCAACGTGGTAGTGACCACAGGTGCTTAATATAGGGAGGTTGCCTGATCTGCCAATTAAGTTAAAGGGGTATACACTGAAGTATAGAAAAGGGCTGCGCATGCGCAGACCCTCAGGATGGTGGACGGCCACGGTTCCTAAATGTCCGGGAAGAGGCACTCACGGTCCGGTGAGTGACACAGCAGCACCTGTGGTGGGTTTGAGGTACTGTTGCTACATACAAAGAATAGGCAGAGTCATAACATAGTCTAATATGCAAACAGAGATACAAGGCAGATCATAACAAGTTTAACCTAATCAAACACATTGATTTAAACAGCTCCTCTAAGCCATGTCACGTTATTACTAAGAATTAATTCACAAACAATTTTTGCAGTTTTATACCTAGACATTAGTTTGCACATGACAAGCTAGTATTGCTCACAGGTACTCGGATGCCCCCAGGTCTTAAAAATCTTAAGTAGTAGGAACTTATGGTTAGAGACTGTAGCACCGGAGGTAGGAGGAGTAACAGGAGACAGGAACCAGTCCAGGAACAGTCCAATAGGTTGTGGATCCCAGGCAGAGGTCAGGGCACCAAGCAAACAGGCAAAGTCCAGTATTCAGGCAGGAGTCAGGGAAATAAGCAAACAAAGTCCAGTATGCAGGCAGAGGTCACATGTCAGTTCAAAAATGAGCAGAGTATACACAGTATAACCCTGTAGCAGGTCAGCAATGTGGATCATAGTAGCTATAACTGGCAAGGAGGCTAAGCCCTCTTGCCTTAAATAGTGCTTTTGGCCAATCAGATGGTGGCCAGGGATGATCCTAATTTTGCCACAAGAGGCGATTAATAACTTAATTAGTTCCCCACAAACACTCACCAGCAGTCTGCCCTAGTGCTGGATACAGCAAATTGACCAGAGCGTTCCTGACAATACCTAGGTGACTGTGAGGCCCTGGCCAGAACTGACGCGCCCGGCTGTCAAACAGGCAGCTGGGATGTAAGCAGGGGAAACATCCATGCCATCGCAAGTAGCGTGGTGGCTCGTGACAGTACCCCCCTATTGAGGAGGGCTGAAGGAACCCCTGCACCGGACTTCTTAGGAAACCACTTGAAGAAGTCCTTGCTAAGCTGATCAGCGTGTACGTTCCTCCATTGAAACAGCAACTTTCTTCCAGGTGGTAACCCTTCCAATGTACTAGAAAATGAACCGGCCCTTCGACTCTCTTAGAGCCAAGAATTTTCTCCACCACATATTCCTGACATCCAGCAACCTTGACAGGCTGAGGTAACTGTGGCCACATAGATCTAAACTTGCTTCAAGTGATTGCAGGTTTAAGAAGAGAAGAATGGAAGGTATTTTGTTTTTTCAGAGACTTAGGAAGCTTCAGCCCAAAAGCTATGGAATTGACTTGCTTCAAGATGACAAAAGGTCAGATTAACCTAGGCCCAAACTTTCTGTAAGGCTGTCAAAGACAGATTTTCTGCATAAAAAGCCACACCCTGTCATCAACCAAAAAGAGCAGGGAGAGCTTTGTAGATCAGCAATGAACTTTGATCTAAAGGAAGCTTGACGTAGGGCAAAGAGAACTTTCTTTCACACCAATTTAAGGTGAACAGCAGTAGAGTGAATTTCAAGTAGACCTGTCGGAACCATTGAAGATAAGGAAGTTAGCCCTGGAATGGAAGCCGAGGTTGCAGAAGAATGGACACCTGAGTAGAGGAGCGACAAGCATTGTTGTAGGTGAACTTTGCCCAGGGAAGAAGAGTAGACCAGTCATCATGGCACTTCGAGATGTACAACTGAAGGAACTGTTCAAGGGATTTACCTTTTTGTCTGCCCTTTAGTCTGAGGGTGGTATGTTGAGGAAAAACTGAGGTTGATTCCAAGCAAAGTACAGAAGGATTTCCAGAATATAACAACATACTGAGAACCTTTGTCGGACACTACATCAATGGGAAGACCATGAAGCCGAAAAATGTGCTGGACAAACAGGGATGCAAGGGTCCGGGCACATGGACGCTTGGTCAGGGGAACGAAGTGCGCCATTTTGCTGAACCGTTCAACCATTACCCAGATGGCAGTACATCATGAAGATCGAGGTAGATCTATGATAAAGCCCATGGAAAGATGTGTCCATGGTTTCAAAGGAATGGGTAAGGGCAATAACTGACCAAAAGGACATCTTCGGGATGATTTATTTTTTGGAGCAAACCTCACAGGCAAGTATGTAATGTTGGCAGATAAGGATTGCCATCATATAACACGAGATAGATTTTCTATGGATTTGGTGATATCAGGGTGTCCGGAGGTCTTGTTGTAATGGGACTCCGAGAGAACTGTCTTTCTTAAATGGTCCAGAACAAAAAGTCTGTCAGCAGGAGTCTTTGGAGGTGTCTGATTTTGCAGTTGATGGAGAGTCTTGCCCAGGTCTTGGGCTAAGGCAGCTAGGATGGTAGAAATCAGAACAATGGGAAGAGATTCAGCGACAGGAGACTGATGATGGACAAAGCTGCGAGACAGGATGTCAGTCTTGAAAGCGGGTGAATAAAAGTGCCCATCTTGTTTGCCAGGAATTCAATCTCTTGGCTAAATCAATATACAAGATATTCTTATGATCGGTAAGTACCGAGATAACATGTGTTGCCCCTTCAAGCCAATATCGTTATTCTTTGAAGGCCCGATTGCCCACATCATAGTTGGTTTCCGCAGGTGAAAATGTACAGGATAAGTAAGCACAAGGGTAAAGGCGATGACAATGGAGATACTTTGGAGACAGTACTGCCCCTGCGCTTACATCGGAAGTATTTGCTTCAACCACAAAGGGCAGTTCCAGGTTAGGATGTCTGAGGACTAGGGCTGATATGAAGGTGCGCTTTAATACCTCAAAGGAACTACTGCTGAAGGAGGCTAGTTTACCATGTCTGCCACTTTACAGGTTAGGACAGTTATAGGAGCTGCAAGAACAGAAAAGGAGATCAGGGCAACAAGCAAACAGACAAATTCCAATATTCAAGCAGGGATAAGGGCAACAAGCAAACAAGCAAAGTCCAGTATTCAGGCAGGGATCAGGGCAACAAGCAAACAGGCAAAGTCCAGTATTCAGACCAGAGGTGCTCAGGCTCGGTTCCCCGAGAACTGAACAAACCCGTACTTAGCAGATCCGAGTACTGAGCCGAACCGGACCGGGACTGTCGCGCACCCTCGGAATTGAAAACGAGGCAAAACGTCATCATTAAGTTGTCGGATCTCGGATCTCGCGAGCTTTGGATTCTAAAAGCACCGCCCTCCACGGCAATCCAGCGCCATAACACAGAGGGACACAGAAGGGATAGCACAGTTATTGGCAGTCTCTAATGCAGTTGGGCAGCGTCATAGGTAGAAAAGAAAGAGGGGGGTAGCAGTGTTTTCAAAGCGTCGAGTGACATTCAGGAGAGCTCTATTGCTAATTGTCATTGCTGAAATAGGAATAATAGGTCTGGCAGGCTTGGTCTTCTAAATATGCAGTCACATTGCACTGTGTTGTATAGGTCACATACAAAGAGGAGAGCTTCATTGCTAATTGTCATTGCTGAAATACAAATAATAGGTCTGGCAGGCTTGGTCTTCTAAATATGCAGTCACATTGCACTGTGTTGTATAGGTAACATACAAAGAGGAGAGCTTCATTGCTAATTGTCATTGCTGAAATACAAATAATAGCTTGGTCTTCTAAATCTGTAGTCTTTGTTTGAAAGTGTATGAAAATAATATTGTGACCTGTGGGGTGGTCAAAATTGACTGCAAATGACTTGAAATTAGTGTTATTGAGGTTAATAATAATGTAGGAGGGGAAGCAAAAATATCTGTATCCAAAACCAAACACAAAGTTAATCCAGATCCAAAACCAAAACCAGAACACGGGGGTCAGTAAACATCTCTAATTTAGACAGATGTCACAACAGAAGTCAGGCCAAAAATGAGCAGAGTATCCTTTTGGAAAAACCTTGGAGCAGGTCAGCAATGAGGATCACAGAAGCTATAACCGGCAGGGAGGCTAAGCCCTCCCTGCCTTAAATAGTGCTGTGGACAAACAGATGGGGGCCACGGATGATCCTAATTTTGCCAGAGGAGGCGATAAATAATTTAATTAGATCCCCACACCGGCGACGCAGCAGTCTGCCCTAGTGCTGGGTTGCAGCAGATTAACAGGAGAGTCGGCCGTTGCCTTGGCGACTGGGATGCCTTGGACGGAAGTGACGTCCTGGCTGTCAAACAGGCAAGCAGTGGGACAGCTGAGCCGTCGTGAGTAGCGCGGCGGCTCGTAACAGAAATTAAACTTGTTATCAATAAGTGTTTAGAGCAAAACTTGAAAAGAGTACAGAGGTGAAAGAATTTGGAAGGCATGAAAGAGAGCTAGAGGAAGAGTTGTGCTTCCTGGTGGTACCAAACCGAGTTGCAACAAATATTTCTAACTCTTGTTAAACTGTGGGAAATATGGCAACAAATGTGCCAGGCAATCCTGACATGGAAGTTTATTTGTTCCCACTTATTATTGTTACACTGAATTTTGCTCCTCGGTTAAATAGAGTTTTAAACATAATGGTCATTATTAAAGTGCTATGTGGCAAAGTTAAGAAAATTAACACAATTTCTACGATGAAACTATCCATGGATCCCACTCCAAATTTTGACAGTCATGTATTAATAAAGGCCCCATTATGGAATGATCAGTTTGATGAGCAGCTTGCAAATTTCTTTATATACTTGTATGAATATGAGAGCAACTTTAAGCCTTTGAAAACATCAAGACAATATATTCTGATTGCTTCAGCATATGCAACTTTTGTAGCCCAAAATACTGTTAAAACATCAGGACCAGTGCAGCTCCCATCCAAGTCCATTTCATTATGAAATTATATATTTGCAAGCTCTACAGTGGCACAAAGAACCAGGACAGATAAAGATGCCACAATTAACTTTCAAAGTGTTTGTTCAATATTACTAACGGGAAAGAGACAATGGCTCAGAAAAAGAAGCACATGCTTTTCCTTTTACAGATACAAATCAATGTTCTAATGTTTCAGAACCAAGTCACTGTTCCTTAAATAAGTACAATCCACCAAAACAACACTGTCACTCTATATAATCTAATGTATGGTGATTATATCCAAATCTATAAAAAAAACTCACAACTCTCAAAAAGAAGTAAACAGGAAGCTTTAATATCAGCTGATCAGTATCAAATTGGTCATCAGAAACAAAACAGTCTTCTCAGTGAAAATATATTGTCTAGCAACAAGGAAAAGGACCCCAGTGAAGAGAATTTTATGAGTTGTGAAAATAGTATCAATAAAACATCCCCGTACGTAAGTTTTGAGGAAGCACATGTTTCGACGGTAGTTTCATGTCTAAAGACCAGTTAATGAAGAGATGAAAGAAATTTTCCTCATTCTTTTTATTAAATATAAAAGTCAGAGATGCAAAGATCCAATCTTTGAAAACGTTATGTAATGAGGAAAAAGCAGGACTATCTAGAACTTTTTGCACATATGGCAAATACTACAGAATGTTTGCAAATCAATTAGAAATTACAAAAGAAGAAAAGCAGGCTAAAATGGCTTTATCGTTTGATAAAAGTCCACCAACATGTCCACAAGTAGTTGTTTCTGCATCTGTTAGTACGCAAGGCTGTACCGCTAAAAGCAATGGAAATGTTCACCTTCAAATCCACAATCCAGCGATTCTTCATGGACTGATAAGTGGACAAGAAGAAGGTAGTCAGAAGTGTTGGCCACTCAGATAAAACTTAAGCTGCTTGGTGTTACTGCTCCACATTTGAGGCAAGAATGAATGGAAGGGGGGGGGGGGCGGCTCTGTTAAATTTCCAGACTGCCCTTACTGTTTCAACATGGTCTGCGTCCAGTCCACCCCACATTTTATAGCAGTTGGTTTCCTTCTCAGAAGGAATTGTTGGTCCCCCTGCCCCTCCAGCCCAGCCAGCTCCTGTTCAACAGTTGCAAGGCCACCATCTCCTTGGTTTGGATCAGTGTTAAGGAGGTTGTCCCCAAGCAGCCAAGTAGTCAGTGAATAGAAAATAATCATCATTCTCTTCTCATCACCACCTATTTATATAGCGCCACTAATTCTGCAGCGCTGTACAGAGAACTCATTCACATCAGTCCATGCCACTTTGGAGCTTACAGTCTAAAGTCCCTAACACACACAGACAGACTAGTGTTAATTTTGTCAGCAGACAACCAACCTACTAGTATGTTTTTGGAGGGAGGAAACCGGAGCACACGGAAGAAATGCACGCAAACACGGGGAGAACATACAAGCTCCACACAGATGAGACCTTTGTCAGGAATCGAACAATGCTTTGATATTCCCTCCAGGAACTTGATTTGTTAAACTGGCTGACCCAGTTTCATTCAGTCAAAGAGGAGCTGAAGACACTGAACGCAACTCAGAAATAACTTAAGCTGACTGGTGTCACTGCTCCACATTTGAGGCAAGAAGAATGAATGGGAATGCAGAAGTGTCACAGACTGCTCTTTCTGTTTCATCGGGGGCTGCACTCCACTCCACACTTAAGGGACCAGTCATACAGCAGCTTTGTTCCTTTGCAGAAGGAGTTTTTTGGCCATGGTGGCTGTTCTGTGCGAGATGTACTTGATAAAGGATACATTTGTCAGATCTGATATGGTGTTGATATAATCATCATCATCATCAATTATTTATATAGCGCCAGCATATTCCATAGCACTTTACAATTGGGGACAAACACAGTAAGGTAATAAACAAACTGGGTAAAACAGACAAAGGTGAGAAGGCCCTGCTCACAACCTTACAATCTATGGGAATTACACAGTCCACCAACACCCGCTTAATAAATAAGATGTCACTCTCTGCCCCTCACAACAATTGCTTTGACTGGTAGAAAAGCACTTCAGATTTTAAAAGAAAGAAATTAAGAAATATATGTGCTGTTGGGGGGTGCAGCGGATGCAAACACCCTAACAACACCCTGGTTTTTGCCCGCTTAATAAACAAGATGTCACTGACTGACCCTCACAACAATTGCTTTGACTTGTGGAAAAACACTTGGAATTTTAAAGAAAGAAATTAAGAAATATCTGTGTTTTTGGGGGGTGCGTCATATAGCACAGCGTGTTATCATTTTCATTTTTTTATTTTTTCACCACTAAATACCTAGAAGTCACATTCATTGATACTGCCCCTCACAAAATTGGTTTTAGCGTCAAACACTTTGTATTTTAAAAGCAATAAATCTATTTATTGTTTGCTTTGGTATGTGCTGCTCACAGCCCCATGTTTTATCCACTAAATCAGTGGTTCCCAAACTTTTGCAGTTCGCGGCACCCTTAGAGTCTCTAAATTTTTTCAAGGCACCCCTCCAATTAAATTATTGAGCAGTCCTGTTTTAGTTGGGTCTAAAAATTGTAACAAGTATTTAGGTCAGGACAGAAATACTTATTTAGTTGTATGCAAAAATGCCCCCTCTGCATCCAGACACTCTGCCCTCAGGCACTCTGCCCCCTCTGCATCCAGACACACTGCCCCCTCTGCATCCAGACACACTGCCCTCTCTCACACTGCCCCCTCTGCCCTCTGTCACGCTGTCCCTGTCACGCTGTCGCCCTCCTCTACCCTCTGTCACGCTGTGTTCCCCTCCATTGCCTCTCTCACGCTGTGTCCCCCTCCACTGCCCCTCTAACGCTGTGTCCCCCTCCACTGCCCCTCTCACTGTGTCCCCCTCCACTGCCCCTCTCACGATGTCCCCCCTCCACTGCCCCGCTGTCACCCTCCTCTGCCCCTCTGTCTGCCCCTCTGTCACATTCCTCTGCCCCGCTGTCTGCCCCTCTGTCACACTTCTCTGCCCCGCTGTGCCCCTCTGTCTGCCAGCTGTCTGCCCCTCTGTCTGGCCCACTGTGCCCCTCTGTCTGCCCCACTGTGCCCCGCTGTCTGCCCCTCTGTCAGCCCCGCTGTCTGCCCCACTGTCTGCCCTGCTGTGTCACGCTCCCTCTCACTCCTCTGCCGCGAGCCAGCCATAGGAAAAAACAAAGAGCACATACACTTACCAATCCGCGCGGCGCCGGGACCCAGCAGACTCCTCTCTCCCGCAGCTGTCACTGAATATCAATGTCAGTGACAGCTGCGGGAGAGAGGAGTCTGCTGGGTCCCGGTGCCGCGCGGATTGGTAAGTGTATGTGCTCTTTGTTTTTTCCTATGGCTGGCTCGCGGCACCCCAGTGACTGCGCCGCGGCACTCCTGGGAGCCGCGGCGCACAGTTTGGGAACCGCCGCACTAAATACTTCAGATGTCTATACCAGGATATTTATATAATAGTATACTATAATATTATTAATAACAACCAGTAGCCACTGCTCAGTCTGAACTCTCTCTTCCCCTGATCAGCAGCACACAATTGCACCAGACAGATCTCTGGAGTATATATAAATAAACTGCAGTAAATTGACAGTTTGCTTGATATCTGAATTGCCTATTTCACCTTGTCTAACCTTTCTACACATGATTTTCTGAGCAGAACACTGCAGCTAACATCCTCCCTACACGCTGTCTGTTCTAAAATGGCAGAAGAGAACAGTAGGGAGGACTAAAGTACAAAAGATATTGATCCAAAACTCACGAAAATTCCAACATTTTCCCGGAAATTAAACCTTGTGTTGAGATCCGAAATTGGCATGCAAAACTGAGGCGCCTCGGATACCCAAAACTTAGATCTGTGGGATTAGACATAATCAAAAACACTCATTTCTACTGTAAATACCTATTTTTCACTGAAATAACACGGTTGGTGATATGCAAATATATTGAAATATTATTATTGCAAGTTTGATGACAAAAGGTCACTTCAGAAAGTTCCTTATTGATGATTGTGCCACAGAGAATGAATTAATATTCTACAATGAATATTCATATTCAAGTATGTCAAGTTCTGATGATTGCAGTAAAACTAATATGCATATTGATGCAGGTACAAAGCATAAAACAACAGAACACCATAAATACAAAATACACTGTTGACTGCAAATAAAAATTCCACCCTGGAATATAAACTATTAAGTACAGTAACTAAAAATGACACCAAAATAAATTAAAGTCCCACCACTTTCTCGTATATCCTTTCAACGAAACACAATAAAGGCTTTAAAAACTAATAATGTGAATCTAGTGTAATCTAAGAATCTAGCTCCTATGGAAATTAGAACATTGTCAGTTTGGAAATTTAACCAATAATGTTTCAGCTACCAAGAATATAGTTTGTGCACTGTGCATAAATTGACAGTTTAAACAATCAGAAAACAAATCTCGGAATGTCAGCCCTGTATTGTCTATTCGTGTATTTGGCTCTAGAGGTGGAAATATAAGTGAAAAGAGAGTTATTGCCCTGCATTGTTGAAATATTGACATTTATAAAAAATGAATCAACAAATCTGGAAATTGACCCACCTGCTTAATATTCCTTATGCAGTGTTTAGTTAAAATACTGTTTTGGCAACAATAACTTATGCATCTGTTCTCTTCCTGGTCTGTGTGCCCAATACCTATTTAGTTGAGTGTCATTTTTTGGGTAAAAAACATGAATGATGTCTTTGGGGTTTAAATCCCATATATATATATATATATATATATATATATATATATATATATATATATATATATATATACATATATATATATATATATATATATATATATATATATATATATATATACACACAAGTTAACCCGTGCATGATACTCATGCATTCTAGTCAAATCAAGCTACTTAAGGTGTTAAAAAGGTTCTTGTCATCTTCATCGCCACACACACACGCCGCTAGGCTTTTATATATTAGATAATGCTAAGAATTTAGTAGGTCAGGGTAGTATATAACTCCGCCCAGCAGGTGGCACTGCAGCTTGAGCACTCTGTCACCCGGTAGTTTTTTCCACACACACACACACACACACACACTAACACAGCATGTGTGTTCATGAGGTAAAATTACCTCACGAAAATGAGTTTGAGCCCTCAACTCATAAATTTAGCCTTTACTACCCCTCCCACGGGGAGAAGGGGGGATGATGGACGTTAACTGACTTCACTATTATAATTTTTTTGTCAAATAATGTCAGCATACCAAATTTCAGGTCAATTGGATGAGCCCTTTCTGAGAAAATAGTTTTTTCCACACACACAAACACACACTAACACACGCCGCTAGGCTTTTATATATTAGAAGATAATGCTAAGAATTTAGTAGGTCAGTGTAGTATATAACTCTGCCCAGCAGGTGGCGCTGCAGCTTGAGCACTCTGTCACCCGGTAGTTTTTTCCACACACACACACTAACACACGCCGCTAGGCTTTTATATATTATATATATATATATTATATATATATATATATATATATATATATATATATATATATATGTATACATAGATATATATATATACTAGTTTGAATGAAGATTCATCATTTTTATTTTATTTTTTTCCCTCTTTCCTACCATTGTGTGGTGGTCAAATGCTTCTTTTGAGCATTGCATGTAACAGACTTTTGGGAAGAAGAAAAGAAAAAGAAGAAAAAAAAATAATTAATATATATATATTAATATATAATATAATATATATATAAAGGTTTATATCTATATATATATATATATATATATATATTGTGATAAAGCACGGCATTCACTAGAGTCTCACATAGCTTGGCTGAACCATTTTACTGTTTATTGCCAATTCTCAGAGTGGCCTAAACAGTTTCAGCGGTGAGCACACCAGACATTTTCAGTAAAGCATCACAATTCACCACAACCCTATATCTGGCTAAACAATAGTTCCCTCACTACTAGCCAGTCACTAACTGGCATCGGTGGCCCCACCCACAAATTCAAACAGCGATTTTATCCTCCACCCTAGCACTACAAACAAATCACAAGACAACAGACCAATTACTACACCCATGTGGTACACCTGTGTGTGTGTGTGTGTGTGTGTGTGTGTGTGTGTGTGTGTGTGTGTGTGTGTGTGTGTGTGTGTGTTAGAAGAAATACCCAGAGGGAATTTAACCCTGTCTGCAGTCTGTTCCTGCAGACTAGCTGAGTTTTTACCTTCTCCCTATAGGAGAGCTGTGGCAATTTGCCACAAAATATATACATATATACATATTTATATATATATATATATATATATATATATATATATATGTGTGTATGTATATATATATATATATATATATATATATATATATATAGATTATATATATATATATATATATATGGAAACCTCTACCTACATCTACACCCAGCCGTGCCCTACTCCTGGTCTAATCTCCTATGGGGTCTGCAGTCTCTTACCCGCCTGCCACCGTTCCAGCTCCTCTGTCGACGCCGGCCACCGCTCTCTGCTCCGTCTGAAGACATCTACCACTCCGTGCTCCGGCCCGCGCTTCCC
Organism: Mixophyes fleayi; assembly: GCF_038048845.1. Classification (NCBI taxonomy): domain Eukaryota; kingdom Metazoa; phylum Chordata; class Amphibia; order Anura; family Limnodynastidae; genus Mixophyes; species Mixophyes fleayi. The sequence goes on from NC_134402.1 coordinate 254,337,153, forward strand.
GCTGCAGGTGATGCTCTGGCTACACGCGCTCCTCTGGCCCCGTACCTCCGTACCACGCATTCCTCTGGCTCCACGTACCCTCGAAGTGCCGATCCGGCTCCGCGTGTTCCTCCGGCCTCCACGTTTCTTCCAAGTGCTGATCCGGCTCCACGTGTTCCTCAGGCTCCTGCTTCCGTGTGCTGCTCCGGCTCTCTCATCTCCGGCCTCCACTTCTCTGGCTTCCAAATGCTGCTCCGGCTCCATCTGCTGCTCCAGCTCCGTTCCTGACGCTGATCCTGGTCTGCTTGCTGCCACATCTTTCTGGTGCCTCACTCCCTGTGTCCCGCAGCTTTGGTCCCGACGCCATCCATGCCTCCCGTCTGCCTCTGGCCACAGCTTCCTCCACTCTGCAATACCTCGAATATGGTGTCTTTCTGCTTTGGTTCCAATGCTGTTCTCCTTTGGCCATCCTGATCTCTGTCCACCTGGACCAACATCATCTCCGTTCACCTGTACTTTGGTCCTACCTGACTCTCTGGATCATTCGTCTAGCCTGAACGCTGGTCTCCTAGACCATTGTCCCTCCAGCAACTACCTGTGACCTGCCTGGACTCGCCTGCCTGGACTATAGAGGCCTGGACTCGCTTGTTTCCTGTGGTATCCTTCCTCCTGGTACCTGGCTCTCTTTGTCCTCCTTATTACTTTTACATTGTATTTTTCATTTCAATTTTAAATTGTGATTTTCAGCTCAATTTTACATTGCATTCTTCATTCCAATTGTACTATTATGTCACCTTAACCTACTCTTATTTTAAGCCTATTTTACTGTATTTTATTTTACTGCATTCCATTTTTATTTCAATTTTAATTTTATTTTATGTCTACTGAACTCCATATTGTTTTCTGACATTGCCTCTCTATTCCACTCTGGTCCGTAGTCCTCTACTGTTCTACTCTCTGTTCTACTCTGCTCGTCAGTTCTTATGGAACTAAACGTCTAATTTGCACTGTTCCACTACAATCTCCCTTTGCTGCCCTCTGTGTTACTCCCTCACCCCTCCCGTGCCTCCTCTGGCCGTTCTCTCATCCCTTGTCCCCCATCTCTCATCATGCAACCTCGCTCTTTTCCTATACCCATCCTCTCCCCTAGCCCCCTTCTATGGCCTAACTTTCACAATCCCATCTCTCACCCTCCCCCTCGCTCCATCAACCCTGACAATCTCATCCACATCTCCCCCTGTCCCTCCCTCCCTTTTTCGTGTGCTCTCTGGAACTCTAGGTCTGTCCGTAACAAACTGTCCTCCATCCACGAGCTCTTCATCTCCAACTCTCTCAATCTTCTTGCCATTACCGAAACCTGGCTTACTCCCTCTGATACTGCCTCTCCTGCCGCTCTCTCCTACGGGGGCCTCTCTTTTACTCACTCCACCAGAACAGATGAGCGTCCAGGAGGTGGAGTGGTCCTCCTCCTATCCCCTAGCTGCACTTTTCGGGTCATTCCCACTTTACCTTCCCTCTCCTTCTCCTCCTTTGAAGTTCACTCCATTCGGCTCTTCTCCCCCATCCACCTTCGTGTCTCCATTATCTACCGTCACCCTGGCCCCACCTCTCTTTTTCTTGACAACTTCGCCGCATGGCTCCCCCATTATCTTTCCTCTGACCTTCCATCCATTATACTAGGAGACTTTAACATCCCTATTGACAACTGCTCTGACCCTGCCACCATCAAACTTCTCGCCCTTTCCTCCTCCCTTGGCCTCACTCAGTGGACCTCCTCCCCCACCCACTGTCTTGGTCACTCCCTTGAACTTGTCTTCTCTCATCTCTGCAATCTCTCTGACTTCTCCAACTCTCCCTTCCCACTCTCTGACCACCATCTCCTCTCCTTCACTCTGTCCTCCTCCCCCGCTCCCACCTCGCCTAAAGCCACCCTCACCAGGTGCAACCTTGATGCCATTGACCCCATCTCTTTCTCCTCCTCTCTTGAAACTCTCCTATCACCGCTGCTCTCTATGGCCTGCCCTGATCAGTTGTCCTCTGTCTACAACAAATCCCTCACTACTGCCTTAGATGCTGTCGCCCCGGCCTCTTCTATCCGCCGCCGACGCCTTATTCCCCAACCCTGGCACTCTAAACTTACCCGCTTCCTTCAAAAATGCTCTCGCACAGCTGAACGCCTCTGGAGGAAATCTCGTTCCCTGGCTGACTTCCTCCACTTTAAATTTATGCTCTCCTCTTTCTACTCTGCCCTATCCCTTGCTAAACAATCCTTCTTTTCTTCTCAGTCCTCCAATCCCCGTCGCCTCTTTGTCACCTTCAACTCCATCCTCTCTTCCCCCCTCCCCCTCTCCCACCTTCCCTCTCCGCCTCTGACTTCTCCACCTTTTTCTCTTCCAAAATTGAGGCCATCAGACTGAACATTTCCTCCTCCAATCCCTCTCCCGCCACCACCATCGCTTCACCGCCCGCTATTAATCGGCTCTGGTGCTCCTTCACCCCTACATCTGGTGATGAAATTCGCTCCCTTATTCTTTCCTCTCCACCCTCTACCTGTCCTCTTGATCCCATCCCCTCTCACCTCCTTCGCTCTCCCTCTCCTACTGCTTGCTCTCACCTGGCTCACCTTTTCAACTTATCACTCTCCTCTGGCATAGTCCCCTCTTCATTCAAACACGCTCTCATCTCTTCTATCCTCAAGAAAGCCAATCTTGACCCCACCTCCCTTGCGAATTATCGCCCCATCTCTCTTCTCCCCTATGCCTCCAAATTAGTCGAGCGGATTGTCTGCAGCCGCCTCACCAGACACCTTACGGTCAACTCCCTCCTCGACCCCCTCCAATCTGGCTATCGTCCCCTCCACTCCACTGAAACTGCCTTGGCCAAAGTTACTAATGATCTACTATCAGCCAAAGCCAATGGTCACTTCTCCCTACTCATCCTCCTTGACCTCTCTGCGGCCTTCGACACTGTAGACCACCCCCTCCTGCTGCAAACTCTTCTCTCTCTCTGCCTTTCTGGTTCTGTCCGTGCCTGGTTCACCTCATACCTTGCTAACCGCTCTTTCTCTGTATCCACGTCTGGTTCTTCCTCCACCCCCTCCCCTCCCTATTGGAGTCCCTCAAAGCTCTGTTCTGGGCCCTCTACTCTTTTCGCTCTACACTTCCTCCCTTGGCGCTCTCATCTCCTCTTTCGGTCTTCAGTATCACCTCTACGCTGACGACATTCAACTCTACATATTGTCACACAACTCCGCTGCCTTGGGGTCACTCTTGACTCCTCTCTCTCTTTTGCCCCCCACATTCAATCCCTCGCCCAAGCCTGTCGCTTCCAACTCCGCAACATTGCCTGCATTAGTTCCTTCCTCTCTCAGGACGCCACCAAAACCATCATACACGCACTCATCATCTCCCGCCTTGAATACTGCAACCTCCTCCTTACTGGCCTCCCCCACTCGCACCCCTCCGCTCTATACTCAATGCGGCTGCAAGACTCATCTTCCTTTCACGCCGCTCCTCCTCTGCCTCCCCTCTCTACCTTGCATTACACTGGCTCCCTTTCCCCTACAGAATCCTTTTCAAACTCCTTACCACCACATACAAGACTCTCTCTTAGTCTACGGCCTTTTATATCTCTAACCTTCTCTCCATTCACACTCCTGCCCGCTCCCTACGCTCAGCTAATGACCGCCGCCTCTCCTCCACTCTTATCACCACTTCCCACTCCAGAATCCAAGACTTCTCCCGTGCTGCCCCCCTTCACTGGAACGACCTCCCTCGTTCCATCCGTCTCTCTCCTAATCTGTGCTCCTTCAAACGAGCACTCAAAACTCACCTGTTCCTCAAAGCGTACCAACCTTCTACCTAACCCCGCATCTCCTCCTAATGTTCTATCCTCTCTCCTCCCGGTCCGTCTCCCCACACTTCAACTTCCTTCAATTGTGTCTGTTTCGTTTCACCCACCCTTAGGATGTAAGCTCGAATGAGCAGGGCCTTCTTCCCTCTTGTCTCCACACCTGTTCTTCTACTCCGCCTCTACTGCATTAACCTGCCTGGAGTTTCTGAAGCATTGGTATTTTTGTTTATTGTTCTGTACTGTCTCACCCTGGACAGTCTACTGTTTGCTTTGTGTACAGCGCAGCGGAAATCTTGTGGCGCCTAACAAATAAATGATAATAATATATATATATATATATATATATATATATATATATATAGATAAATATATATATATATAAATAACCTTCTTTTGCTCACCAATTGGCTAAATAATACATGTTGAGTGTGTATAGTATATTTATTTCATTTAACCCAGATATTTAAATATTTATTTTCACTCAAATAAAAAAAATGGAAGTGTGGTTCAAATGATCAGGGTATGGTTGGTTTTATTATTGCCTCATTTTTATTCACATTAATACTATCGTAGATTGAAATTCTATTAGTATTATTTATTTTAATTTAGATATTAAATTGTCTTTCTTAAAAACCTACATTTTTCAGTCAAAAATATAGCGCAGAAGTTGGGATTAAAATTAATTTAAAATATTTCAAACCAACTGCATGAAACATTGTTTGCCTTAGAAATATTATATATTATATTTTTTCAGTCAAATAAACAGTGCATTAGGTGTGGTGTATTATCTTTGTTTATATATATAGCACCAGCCAAATTGAACAGCACTGTATAAAGTCTATGTAATAATTTTTTTTTTTTTTAATATCAATATACTGAATAAAATTATTTGTTGTATATCCTAGATATCGAACTAGTAAAAATAATCTGTGAGGTGTAAAAGCAAACTAAGTGTAGATTTAAACAGCAAAAGTTTAAAAAATAGCACAGAAAAACACTCTCCCTATCTCTCACTCTAATTAAGTTCACAAGAGAGGGAGAAAAAAGAGACATGGTTCTGTGGAGGGAGAAAACTAGCCATCAGAAAATTTCTAGAAATAAAGTAATTTTTACTTTTGAAATGCTAAATTACGGATTTCCTAATTTATTTTTAATCCAATTCTGGTTAAAATTAAAAGACTCACTCATCTCTGTCCAGCATTGAAGCACGGTCCAAGTATTCTCAGAAAAACTGGTAAAATGAAAGGAAAATGCAGACAGATTAATGTTAACCAGTAGCTGGCAAGTGGAAAACTACACTTGTACTGGTTTAGTAACAACCACTGAAGAGAAATTGTGAATCTGTAATACCTATTGCATTGTTGTCTAACTCAAGGGCAAATAACCTTTACATTTTCCTTTTATGGTCTTAAACTGACTTATTAATAAAGCCTTAATTAACTGCAGGTGTAGAACGATCAGACAATGGTTAGATGGTTATCATAAGCTCTACACCTGCACTCAATTACAGATTTAATAATGAGTCAGTTTCAGACTACAAAAAGAGATTTGGTGCTTATGGCCTAAATATTTTTCCCTTGCGACAAGAGTACACAGTAGTCCTTCACACATGTTGGGCTTCCTGATCCACTATACCTCTCCAGCAGCTGTTTCCACCAAATGTGGCGTAATATTTTGTTAATAGTAACAGATACTCTATTTTTTGCATTGATACTAAATATATCACTATACTGTTGTGGTTTGAACTCCAATATCATGCAGCTTGTATCGCCATTTAACAGTTAAGGAGGTACTGTTTATGGACAGCATGAAACAGTGAAAAATACAGTTTAATTCCTTTTATTCTCTAAAGGCCCATCCTACTCAGCATCAGGCTTTGTCCTTTAAGTTGGGGCGCCAAATGAGAGAATACCGTCCCAGTGCTGAGTTATACCGATAACCCAATTGCCAGCATGTCCATGGGTGCTAGTGCATACTTGCTCTTAGTATCCAGGCAGTCCATAAGGAACAATCTTTTATCGGTGATTGGTTGAGCACTGTAAATGACCACTCCTGATAGGCTGCCAGCTATTAGGTAGCCTGGTTTCCCGGATGCTTAACTCACTTAAGCTTGGTTGCTCCTTGAGAGGGGTCTTTTTTAATTTCACATATGGATTATCTATCTTCACATTGGTCATATGTCTGACCAAAAAAGGAAGAAGATTTTAGGTAAGTATTTATAAGTATTTTACTTTTAAATTATCAAGGCCATACTATTTGAGTGATTTATTCAGCAATATCCATTTATTATTTTCATACTTCTGTATAGTACACTTGTGACACTAATAGTGCAAGTACACTGCCACCTATATGCGCGTTTACACTTGTAGTGCCACAATTATGTGCACTATATTTTGTAAGTATTACTCTGGCCAGGGTTACCATCAGACCATATCCAATGTTGAGTAGACCGGCCTTTTCAGGGGCGGATTGGTCATAGGCCTTACCTTAAAGGGACTAGTGGCAATGTGTGTGTGTGTGTGTGTGTTTTGACAAGGAGGCTTGTGGCAGTGCGTGTGTGTGTGTGTGTGTGTTTAGACAAGGATGCCTGTGGCAGTTTGTGTGTGTGATGAAAAGAGGGCTTGTGGCAATGTATTTGTTTGTCTGTGATGATAAGGGGGCTTGTGACAATGAAGTGTGTGTCTTTTGTCAAGGGGGGTTTTGGCAGTGTGTGTGTTTTGACAAGGGGGCTTATGGTAATGTGTGAAATATGTCTGTGTTTTGACAAGGGGGCGTGTGGTAATGTGTGTGTTTTGACATGGGGGCGTATGGTAATGTGTGTGTGATTTGACAAGGGGGTTTGTGGTAATGTGTGTGTGTTTTGACAAGGGGGCTTGTGTCAATGTGTGTGTGTGTTTTGACAAGGGGGCTTGAGGTAATGTGTGTGTGTTTTGACAAGGGGGCTTGAGGTAATGTGTGTGTGTGTTTTGACAAGGGAGCTTGTGGTAATGTGTGTGTGTGGGGGGGGTAAGTGTTGGCTAATTAATGGGTGCTATTTTGTTTGTGGGGTGATGGTGGGACAATTTATTTTAATAGTGGGGCTATTAATTTAATATGGGGAGGTTTGGAGGCTATTAATTGAATGTGGGGGTGAGTTTGGGAAGAATGAGGTCTATTTATTAAATGTGAATATGAATTACTTAATGTCGGGATGGTTGTGGAAAATGGTTATATTTATTAAACGTAAATGCTATTAATTTATTGCTGGGGCTGTTTGAAGGGAGGAAATAGATTTATTTATTAAATGTGAATACTAGTATATTAATGTTGGGGCTGGAGGGAGTCCTAATTATTAAATGTGGCTTTTGATTTGAGTTTTCTAAATTTCATGTACCCATTTGTTTTCCCAAATAGGGCCCCCAGCATTCCAGGATCCAGACAAGCGGCAACCAAGCAAGAGACACCAGCAACCACAGGTGGGGAAAGCAACAAGAACAGGTAGGAGAGAGCAACACAGCCTTCCAACAGTATTTATCTATATTGGCAGTTCCTCTGCACCATGTTATTAAATAAACATAAATATGTATACATGTATATATTGTTACCGGTTTACTACTGCTAAATTTAGTTGCTTATTTTGTCCTACAATCTATGTATTAGTCAAAGTGTACCCATCACTAGTACACAGAGTAGGCAGCCATTATGTGGGTGAACCAATAGTCATACGTTCCAACTGTCCCGATATCAGCAGGACAGTCCTGATTTAGGGCTCTGTCCCGCCCGGGGACTTGTTTGTCCTAACGGTGGGAATGTTGGGGGAAGGGTGTGTAATGAGTAATCTAGAACTTTACAGCCCTCTGGTGGCATAGTCAACTTTGTACTAATCCCGCCTCCTTTTGTGTTGGCCCTGCCTACATTTGATTTGGTCCCGCCTACAGGAGGCCACTTCCAGAATTTTTTCCAGGGCCACTTTTAGTTTCCAATCTGCCACTGGGCCTTTTAGAAAATGTAAAGAAGATTTAAAAGTTTTTTATTTTATTTTATTTATTTATGTTTCCATTCAGATATACAAGATAGCTAAAACAACATATGATCGCCTGTCAGAATCACACTTTTTTCTTTAAATAAGTTTGCCATTGGTTTTGCAAACCGTTGCTTAATGCATTGCCTGATCTGATTTCATGCCATTTGGGAGAAAAGTCATAAAAAAAAGTTGATAAATGTGAGTACACTCACAATCGGACTGGCCTATTGGTTTATTGATCCAATACCACTTTAACATCATTCTGGCCTGTGAGACCAAGTAGCCAATTTCTCAGCATACATTTCTTTATCATTTTTCAGCTGTGGTGTGCATATGATACTAGCCGGTTTACAGTGGATTTTTTTCTCATCATTACATTATTGATATTTTGTCAATTGCAAAAGATGAATTAAGACAGAGACTAACTAGGTGATGGAGCTATGAGTAGAAGTGAGGGAGCAGTTAGACTACATCATGAGTGTGTAGTATAATGGAAATGAAAAATAAAATAAGTTATTCAAATAGACTCTCATTTTATATAGTAAAGTCTATAATATTGTACTACTGACTTGCCAAACTGATTATGGTCAATTGTGAGTGTCACTATTGAACTTAAAGAACAAGTCTAACAGGTCCCAAACTTTCAACTTTACAACATTATCTTCTACCATCTAGAATACAGTTCTCGTGATGTCAGAGCTCTGGTCTACACAAATAAATGGAGAGCTTTTCATGTCAGCATGGGATGTCTATTAGGTCTCTCTAGCCTATATTAACTGTTTTCTTTTCTCTTACAGCTACATTTATTTCATAATTCCCTACTGAGGCCACCCACATAAAGTAAATCACATTTTAGGGAGTTCGTGATTCGATGACTTCATTATAAATGTTTCAAGATTTTCATATTGGCAGGAAAATCAAAGCACTGCTCTCTCTTCATTTCCGTAGCAATTCTATCCAACTGTAAAATATATTATATTTTTCATTTTCTAAACATTACTGGTGTCCTGAAGATAACCAGCAGGTGTTAACATAAACCATCCACATTGATTTGTATGACTAAGATACTACTATGTAGAAATATGAAATATGTTTAATCTTTGATTTGATTTAGACTGTTGTTTTGAATAATGTAAAGTTAGTCAATAAGAAGTATATCGTTAAAATACAGATTTTCTGTATTTTAGTCATATATATATATATATATATATATATATATATATAGCAATAAATAAAAGTACCACATTAATTTATTTTTAAAACATTATTGTTCTTCTATCACTGTTGCTAGAGATATAGTTTTTTGAAAAGCCTACATGCCTTGCAGCTGTTTTTGACATGAGCACTTCTGTTTCTCCAAAATACTTATATGGACCTATCCAAGCTGGCTCACACTGCGAGACTTGCATAGAAAAACAAACAATGAGGGTTGCGCTGTAGGGTCGGCACAAAATACAATTGGTGTTATCGTGGATGATTGCTTAAGGTATAGAGAGAGGCACTGAACAAAAAAGATATATATAGAAAATCTTTATAATACTTCAACCTCGAAGATATGACATATAATATGAAACATGGCATAAAGAGATCAATAATATAAAAACATGTATCACATATATAACACAGTCAAATATAAACCAGTAATGAAATTGGCTAAAGACAACCGCGGCTGTATGTTAAAAACAACTAAAATGCGCTACTTGTGTGGAGTGTGGCCATCACTCATGAACTCAGTCCCGAGTATAAATCATATCCAAAATTAGCACGTTAATTTCTGCAAACTCAATTCATTACAGACGTGACAATAGATGATATCCAGCAATGAAAAATCCACCTTCAATAGTAAATAGAATCGGGTAGTTTACCCGGTCACCTGAATCACGGAAGTCTGTACAGGTAAGCCTGTAAACTCACACTGCCTGTAGTACTGTGACACCCTCCTTAAATGACCACTCCGGCTCCATACGGAGCACACTAATAACATAAAGTTAGAATCTTGCCACTCCAGACTCTAGCGTGAACTACGCAACAGTGTAACAAAGTCTTGTGGCAGATAAAGTTGATACTTATCGTAAATGCCGGCAATAGCGATCAGAGCCTGACAGGCCAGTGTTAGAAGATGAATACAGATGATCCTTCCGTGACAGGTACAGATGGTAGTGATCAAAATAAGGAGGCACTTGAATATCCGGATCCTACTCACAGAATCCCCGCTGACGCGTTTCGTGCCTATGCAAGGCACTTTCTCATAGCTAATGGGGTTTAGTGAGGCTTGCTTGAAATAGTCAGTCAATCAGCTGGTGAAGTAATTAGTTAATTGGACACCTTGTAGCGATCTTTGAGTAACCACAGTATAGGCTTATCAATGCAATAAACTCTAAGGGGTACAAAACAACGTATAAGCAGTTAAAAACCAAGACTGCAGTGAAAAAATCTCTCTTATATATATATATATATATATATATATATATATATATATATAAAAATATTTTGATTCAGCTCAAACACAGGCCAGTATTAATAAGACAGAGATACATATACACCCACAGTCCATTGTCACTGGACCTCAAATCAAGAGTTGATACACTTCTATATATAGTTAAAGATATTGAACATGTGAGATGTTCAAAGAGCGGAAGTTATTCCAAAAATTCATGTAACCCATAGAATATATATAGAGAGGGGAAAACGTATTAGAATAATGAGGGTATAGCCATTAACATAACTGAGTATACCCTAGAAAACATAGTGGGTAGAAAATCTAGGAAATCAGTCTCATATGATCCTGGCATATACACACCAAAACATATAATACTCAATCCAATAATAAAATACTCGATTCAATCTTCCACTAAATGTCTAATTGTCATCTCTAACACAAAACAGAACAAATGTATACATGTCATCAGATGGATAAATATAGGATCCCGAATGGAATTCCGCACATAACACCCTCTAGTATAAGCCCTAATGAACTAGCAATAAGTGAGATCTACACTAACAGAGTTTTAGTTCAGACAATGGTAGTCCAGAGCCTCATTGAGCCCCGATGGACTAAGAGTAGCAAGCTTAAAGATCCAGGCTGATTCACACAGACACAACTTAGAAAAGCGATCACCTCTTCTTTCTGTGTTAACTATTAACTCGGCCCCTGTTATCACAAGACTTCTTGGATCTCCCTTATGATGGTCAGCAAAGTGCCTAGAGACACTATGGTTAAGAATTTTCTTACATATGTTCCTTCTTTGCTCTCTAAATTGTGCTTTCAGGGATCTTGTGGTTCTTCCCACGTATTGGAGCTTACATTCACATTCAAGTACATATACTACATACATGCTGTCGCAATTAATGAACCCTTTGATTGGAAACACAGCACCATTAGAATTAGAAGTAATTGTTTTAGATTTATTAACAATGTGTTTATACATAAGGCATACTGTCTTCCCACATTTAAAGCAACCTTCAGGTGGTTTAGGAAGCCAACTTTCATTAGAGTCCCCCTTACTAGATTTTAGAGAACTTGGTGCCAGAATTCTTTTCAAATCCAGATTTTTTCTAAAGATGACGGTAGGCTTCTCTTCTAAAACGTCACCTAGAATATTGTCCATCCTTAACAAATCAAAATTCGTTCTAATAATCCTGGTAATATGGGACGATTTAGAGTTAAATTTGGAGATAAAGGCTGGTGTCTTATTGGAACATGATTTGTTCCCTAATGGTTTCTTATTTTTATTTTTATTTTTATCCTTACGGGCAAGTAAAGCCCCTCTATCAAGAGAAAGCGCATACTTCCTGGTATTTTGTAGTAGCTCGTCAGGATAACCTCTTGGTTCAAAGGATTCCATCATTTTCTCTAATTGTTGTATGCAATCAATGTAATTCAAACAGTTTCTCCGGAGGCGCCCAACTTGGCTCTTTGGGATATTCTTCACCCAAGGCCTGTAGTGACCACTACTAAAATGAAGGAAGCTACAAACATCTACCGGTTTATTGAAATTGTTAGTAACGATTTTCCCTTCATTTGTAGATAAACTAATGTCCAGAAAGTTAATCTCCTGTTCACTTATCGAGTGAGTGAATGATAAGTTAAACACATTTTTGTTTAGAAAGTCAATAAACTCAAGAGCCAGATCTCGCCCACCACTCCATATTATGAGCAGGTCATCAATATAGCGACCGTAGAGGACCAGGTTCGCGGCCTTCCCAGATGTACTGTTGTTTGAAGGCACCCATATAGAGATGGGTTTTTAACATACAGCCGCGGTGGTCTTTAGCCAATTTCATTACTGGTTTATATTTGACTGTGTTATATATGTGATACATGTATTTATATTATTGATCATGTTTTATATTATATGTCGTATCTTCGAGGTTGAAGTATTATAAAGATTTTCTATATATATCTTTTTTGTTCAGTGCCTCTCTCTATACCTTAAGCAATCATCCACGATAATACCAAATGTATTTTGTGCCGACCCTACAGCGCAACCCTCATTGTTTGTTTTTCTGTGTCTTTGACTATTATTGGTGGCTGACAGCGATCCACCACGGGTTTGCAGCAGTTGTGGAAGCCATTTACTAAGAGTTCCTCCCTTATTGATTACCTTTTTAGCATTATCTAGTATTCTCCTTGAATGATTCTCAGTGTGCGCCAAATTTAACCCCTAGTGGGTTGCTTGGTTTTGTTATGAGATTTGCATAGAGTCTTTTATTAGACTATTCTGTATGCTCTGATGGTTGAAAGCCTAAACCAGTTAGAGAGTGGTAGGAACTAGTGTATCAGTTTGGTTGAGATTATACTTAACTACATATATAAAATTTTCTCCTCTGATTTTCTCTCAGTACTATCCCAGTACTTAAAATATGGAGGATTTGATTTTTTTCTCTGGAGTTCGTTTTCCTTTAATTCATTTTGGACTACAATTGTGCAGAGAGGATCAAGAGCTTCAATCAAGATATGCTCAGTAATGCATCTGATGAAGACCGAGGACTCAGGATTCTATAACACATAGCACAAGGGTGGGTAATTATTAACAGCTTAGAAAATATTTTTTTCTATATATATTTAAATGTAAAGTGCACATCTTTTTTTCTAAGATAGCTGGTTTGTTACACTCATTAATTTTTACCTGAGTTGAACAGAAATCATCCTATATGCTCTGTACAATTCACTATATCTAACTAATATCACTAACATCAGCCCAATAACACGGAAGTGGGGGCGGGGCAGCTCCTTTCATCCTCATAAACTGCATAGTGTTAATGTCTGTCTTTCATTGGACCCAAACCTCCTTCACATGTTCATACTAACTATTACTGTAAATTAATAAATAACCACACGGACACCAGTGTAAATTTAGCAAAAGGTCACAGTTTTATTATTGAACAAGAATGGTGATGGAGAGAGCAATTGTGAGTCAGGTAACAACTAATAGCAAAACCAAACAGGTTAAGGTCAAATTGTCATTACACCACTGGTGCCAGGATATAATCGTTTACGATTGGCCAGTGCTAAATCTGGCGTCAGAGTGACTACACCACTTCTAGACTCACAAAGACGTGCCCACACAGAGCAGGTCAAGGGATCCTACATAGAAAAGAACTACGAGCCAGGTTACTTTGAAGGGGGCAGTGACCTGCGGCCAATTGCCGGAAGCACCGTATGAATTAGTCAGTGATTGCAATGCTCTCCTGCCTACTGTGCCTCATCTATTAGAGGGAGAAAAAAATTGTTAAGACTGGTAGGAATGCAATAAAACAGTTATACTTGGAGGGCGGGAGGGAAGTATTCGGTGAAGCAAACCAAAATACCCAACATCGTCTGGGGGGAGAATACGTAGAGAAGTCTAACACCCTTACTGTGAGATCCAGCATCCACTGGGGGATAAGTTTAAGTGCATTCAGCTTTATCGCCTCTCTTGTCATACTATGCCCCCAAAAGTCTTTCCACTCTCTAGACCAATGCACTAACTGATCTTTCGGATTTGCATAGGCACCAGACTAGGTAGGAGGAAAAGCTGCCACTGGGCATGAGTAGCAGTTCCATTTCGGCCATTGTACTGTATGTTGTGGCCATGGCTCTTGTAAAACAGTGTTATAAACAACTACTATTGCAGTAGTTATTTGAGCCGCTGGCCGAGCCTACAAACCCCCTAAGTGTGCATTAGCACGGTGGCTAAGTGGTTAGCACCTCTGCCTCATAGCGCTGGGGTCATGAGTTCAATTCCCGACCATGGCCTTATCTGTGTGGAGTTTATATGTTCTCCCCGTGTTTGCGTGGGTTTCCTCCGGGTGCTCCGGTTTCCTCCCACACTCCAAAAACATACTAGTAGGTTAATTGGCTGCTATCAAAATTGACCCTAGTCTCTGTCTCTGTCATCTGTGTGTGTGTATTAGGGAATTTAGACTGTAAGCTCCAATCGGGCAGGGACTGTACAGCGCTGTGGAATCAGTGGCGCTATATAAATAAATGGTGATGATGATGATGTTCTTTGTTTACTCACTGCGAAACAGAAGCTGAACCATAAGAACAGGGTAAGGAAAATATCAAATATGAATCAAACTCTACTGATGGTACTACGCACAGAAAAGTGACCCTTTGGAGATAATCATTTTAATGAAATTAATATAGCAAAGTAAAAATATTTTAGCAAGGAATTCAGTTGAACGGTGGCAGTTTTGAAAATTTGCCATTAAATACAATTCTAAAGATTTAGTATGTAAAAGTACACTCAGTTAAGCATAATCCTTGCACTTTAAATATACAATGTATTTCATTCATCACCCTTTTCTAAATAGTCTATTTGAGTATGACGTCAGTCTGAAAAGTTACCAGCGCTCATACTACAGAAAGCCAAACAAAATACTAAATGGTACATATGTTTAAAACTGCATTTATTTTCTTAATATTAAAAGAGAATAATTACTAAAATGCCATTTTCTTAAAATGTTTACATGATAAACATATGAATGTTTAGATGATTAACCTTTGTAATTTACTTAACCATTTAATGACTGAATGGTTTTCAACCCATCATGACCAGGCTAATCTTACTGTTTTGGAGATGTGACAGCTTCACTAAGAATACTTTATTTTGTTCAAGCAAATATTATGTTGTTTTTGGAGGGAAAATAGGGTTTTTTTGCTAGCATTTTGGAATAAATTTATTTTATGGTCTTTATATAGAAAAAAAGTGTATGAAAAGAATATGTAAATAGTGCAATCTCAGAAATATACATCAAAATGTAACTGGCTAGTATTCCCATTTTTAAAGATATCAAATATGTGTTTTTTGTACATGGTCTGAGGCACTTATAAGGCCCAGAAAAGCAAAGAAACTTATTCAATTTTAGTTTTAGAAACTTTTCCTTTGTAGGTACTACATATTCCGACAAATCATTAGGATGGGAGTAAGTGTGAATACCAGTATTAAGCAGCCAAAAATTGGAGTGAAGGAGCCTTCTTTTTGCAGATTTAGGACAACATGCATTGTGTGTGACATTCAGGGCCGTAACGAGGGTGGTGCGGGCGGTGCCGTTGCCCAGGGCGCAAGGCCAAGGAGGCGCAGCAGCCTCCCGTTACCTGCCTCCATACCTTCAGCCCTTAAGTTCCACTTAAGGGCTGAAGAGAGAGAGATTAACTTACAAGAGTTTGGTGCTTCTACCCTTAAGTTCCGCAGTGTGCGTTCCACTGACAGGAAGTTCAGCATTTGGAACACAAGTTTGCAACTTAAGGGCAGAAGCACCAAAGTCTTATAAGTCAGTCAGTATCAGTCTCTCTCGCTCTCTCTCTCATCAAATTTGATTATATGAAGTAAATTCATTATATATAAATATATATATATATATATATATATATATATATATATATATATATATATATATATATACACTGATCTCCTGACAGTCCGGGAGAACTCCTACAAATTCAGCAGCCTTCTGGACATACCATGATAGTAGGCAACTATATATGAGTAAAAAGAAGTGTACAAATATTTTGGAACCTGGTGTTTTCGGATAAATATTTTACATTTTTAACTCGTGTATTAAGGTTTTAAGGGGATATTTGAATGCCAACAACAAACCAATTTCAGGAGAGAAAATACTAATGCTGTCATTCTGCCTGTTTCACCAAGGTGCACACAGAGATTAATACCATTAGAATATCCTGCACTGAGCTTCTGTGTGGAGCCTGCTGAGAGACTTCTACTATACAAGGGGATGAGACTGCAGACCAGTCACTTACAGATAAGCCTATTTAAAGCATATATATTGTGAGTTTGTACTCTAAATGCTATACTTGAATAAAATGTTCATATGAAAAATACTACACCATATGGCTTTTTATATATTTCCTTTTATGATGAGCGGATAAGTTTGGTGTCGCGGTTGTTTTAAAACATACATTTTATCCATCGTTAAGGAGAATTGGTTGCAGATCACACTCCGGGAATTCTAAGGAGCTACTATACAGATAAGCGGTTTGATTTTATATATCTGGTACGCACACCACTTCTATCTATTCTGCACGATCGACTTTTGAATATATTTATCCTGTACTACAGTGATTTTTAGTCATCTGTGGTGCAGATACAGACACCGTCCTGTTTTAACTACTCTGGACTATTTCTGTGTACATTTGTGCTTATATGTTTATATACATTGTATACACCTGAAGGCGCCGCCCTTTACCATTTATATCCTAATATATATATATATATATCTATATATATATATATATTCTTTCAGTAAAGTGCTAGCCACACCCACACATTAGGTTGGCCACACTCACATGTCAAATGCCACTCCCACTTAGATGGGGGGCACCGGTGCCCTGTCTAGCCCAGGGCACCAAAATGTCTAGTTACGGCACTGGTGACATTCAAGAATTTTTTACATTTGTGACAGTCCAGCAAAATCTTCCTGTGTGATTAGATGTCTGGGAAGATGGGAAGGAACCTGGAAAGAGTTTTTAAATCCCAATTATAATTTTTTTACTCTGTTTTTAACCTTTTTAACTTTAATAATTTTAAAGCTCTGTAGCAATAGATTACGTATGAAATTGATTCAATGTTAGCTGACATTCCAGCTAATAGACCACTGTTATCAGTGACCTATCAATGCAGAGCTAGATAGGAGAGCTGGATTGGCTCCACCTAGACCTGACATGTCCCCCCTCCGCCATCCATCAGGAAAATGTCTTTGTGCAATCAACTGCATAGAGTACTCAGCACTTACAGTATACTGAAAGCTATATATACAGCAATGAAGTGACAGGAATCAAATAGGTCATATCCATAATGCTGGAGCTAAAAGCTGACATTGCCTGTCTGTTTCCAGTTGCAGTGAGAGATGGGCCTACAAACTGATGCCATCTTCCTGTGCCATTTATAAACAGTAGTTGAGGCTTCACTTAACTCAGAACTGGCATTTATATATGGTGAGCAGCCAGGAAGGGGTTATCTCATTTTTATTATTTTTAGGATTTTGTTTTGATTTACCACCAGTTGTTATGTTCCTAATTACAGTATAGAAAACACATAATGATTTCATAATAGTTTTCCTTTAAATGTTATAATGTTGGTTTTGATCACTTTTTATGGTTTTGAATGATATGATGGCTGTTTTTGTTGAAAGACTACAGTAATTTTCTTTTACTATGGCTTTTACTATGGCTAAGATGATAAATTGAGGGGATTATCTGAGTAGAGTAGTTATGCGAGGTTTAGTTTTTAGATGAGTGAAAGTGAAGAGTCCTTTCCTGAGATGACAGATCAGAGGATATGTCTCTCAGTATGTTTATTGAGAGATAATAGAACAATTTCTAACACTGTATCCATATATATTTATAAGACACGTATGATATGTAGGAAAAAATTCCCTCATATCAACATCATTTAAAATTTATTATTTGTAAGAAAGATCAAATATTTTGTCCTCGAGACTCATGGCACTATAGAATGTATCCACATTTTTTACACTATTAATAAAAGTACAAATTGTATATGCAATATATCCATAAATAAAACATTGACTTTTACAAATTAGATGCAATATTTACACTTCATAGTAAGTCAACTTTAATGCAAGACACAACAATTAATTACAGGCCCACTTAATGAACAGTATTAAAAAGGAATGACATAAATAAATGTATTGTATTTAAATGCCTCTAGACTGTGTTTGATCACATATAAACAGTGTCTTGGAAAAATATTTAGTCCCTTGACCAAATCTTTTATTTTACCGAATAACAAATCATACACTGAAATTTTGTTCCTGTGATATTTTTATTTCAAAATACTGAAACTCAAATTGGATTGTTTTAGTGTAACATTGTTGTATGTTACAAAGATCCCATAACCAAAAAGATTATTTTTGACCCATTCTTTTAGGCACATTTGCTCTTTGTTCTAGTTAGTCATATGATGCTTGTGCACCCAGTTCACATATTCTCAGTTGGATTGAGATCAAGATTTGACCGGGCCACTGTAGGAGATTCACATTTTTGTTCTTGGTCTTATGTTTGTTATTATGGCTGAATGAAACCAGTTCACTTGCAGTATTTACTTGTGTTTTGCACATTCATTCTTGCATTTAATAAGATTCCCATTCCCTGATATTAAAAATCCCCACATAGCATAACACTACCACCACCAATATACTTCTCTGTAGGTAAGTTCAAAAATAGTTCTATTTTGGTCTTATCTGAACAGAAAACCTTTTCCTACATTGTAACTGAGTCACTTCAGTTGTATGTATCTTATATGGTTAATTTTAAGTAATGGTTTCTTTTGTGCCAGTGTTAAGCTCTATTGAAGTCTCAGCTGAACTCTGTAGCTCCTTTAATGTGATTGCTGGTCCGTCAATGTCATTCCTCACAAGTCTCTATGCACAGAGAGTTTTGAGTGATGATCATTTCTAGGCAGCATTTGGGTGGATTGATGTAGTTTCCACTTCCTGTTAATTGAACCAACAGTGCCCAATGGAACATCCAAAACTTGGATATTGTTTTGTATGAATTTATACATTTTAATTGCATTATTTCTTACCTCTTTGGGATGCTCTTTAGTCTTCATCTTGCTTCACATTCACAACCTGAATAACACTCCCTTAACTATGGGGTTTCTTATCCACAACATGTGCTAGTTAATTTAATGATTCGACAGTGAAGGCCAATTTTAAGGCAACTCGTTTGGAAATTGTTGTTCCCCAACTGGAAACCCATCTGTAAATCTTCAATATTTATGACCCATTCCAGCTAGGATTCAGGAGAAGACATAGTACTGAAACAGTCCTGATTTGTGTGCTTAATAATCTTATGATGGCAGGAGACAAAGGCAATTGTTCACTCTTAATATTCTTAGACCTCTCTGCAACATTTGACACTGTGAACCATGGGATTCTTATAGAAGAATTCTTATAGATTCTTCTGTGAATTGGAAGGCACAGTCCTTAGCTGGTTCAAATCATTTCTCACTGGTAAGTCATAGAGAATGTCTTCAGGAGTATTCTCAATTGCACCAGTTACCCTATCATGCGGTATTCCACAGGACTCTAGCTTGTCTCCTATACTATTTGCAATATGCATGCTACCACTGGATGAAATAATCAGATGTCATGGCCTGGACTACCACTGCTATGCAAACAACACTCAACTGTTCCTGTCCTTTGCTCCAGGTACTAAGAACCCAAATATCCTAAATAGATAGTTTAGCTAAGCGCCAAAAGTGGATGACTGGCAGTTGGCTGAGACTGAATCTAGGTAAAACAGAGGTTTTTATGACAGGAAGTCCGAGCCAAATAACAAGATTGCAGCTGTGTCAAAACATTAGCATTAAGCTTGGGAGCTTGGAGGTGCAAAACTCTGTTCTTGAGCGGAATCTTGGTGTTGTACTTGATTATAACTTGAAATTGAAACATCAGGTTGTAGCCATGATCAAATCCTCATTCTTTAATCTATAGAACATATCCAGTATCAAACATTTGATTCTTTCTGAAGATCTTCCTACACTCATGCATGCATTTGTGTTCTCAAGCTTGGACTACTGTAATACACACTACTTGAGTCTCCCAGCAATCCACTGATAGCTGGTACAAAATGCAGTAGCCAGGCTGATTACAAACCAGTCCCATTTCTGCCACTTGTTCTCCATTCCTTTCAGTGGCCGCATGTTAGCTGGCAAATCTGTTTAAAGATTGGTGTATTGACATTCAAAGCCCTATGCAATCAGCGTCCTGGGTACTTAAAGCAGCTTCTGATTCCTTACACTCCCACTTGCTCACTTCAATCCACAGATGAAGAACTACTAACAGGTCGTAGAATCTCCCATAATTCATTTGGGGCTTGATTTTTTAGCTTTTGCAGCCGGCTCCTACTCTCTGAAATTCACTACCTCGTACAGTCCACCAGGCCCCACTCTCGAAATCTTCAAAAACAGACTAAAGACTTACTTGTTTACTGAAGCACTTATTTAATGCCCCTTAGTTTTCTAAAAAAAAGCAAAAAAACAAAACAAATGCTTAGCCCTCTGTTATGTCTCTGCTAATGCTTTATATGTTTATTTTGTATTATGTATTTTTTAATATGCAACTGTAAAGTGCTTTGCATTCTATTAGGAGAAAAGCACTATATAAATAAAATTACTATTATTCAGAATCAATGAAAACCACTCAAATGTCATAATTTGCCAATGTTCCTATTCTAAACAAAACAAAACAAAGCATGTGTTAAACAATACTCAAATAATACTGCTTCTAAATTTTCAAATGAGCTTAAACCCCTTGTTATATCTTTATGTTCACTGTAAACTTCGAAATATAAGAGGTTTCTATTAGATTGTGTAGGGAAGTTTCCCATTTTAGAGAGAGAGATACATTACTAAATATTGAAAAATGTAAATGCTATGCTTTTCTTAATCACTATTTATAATTCATGTTTTCACTTATAGCATGTTCTATTAATTGATTAATAGAAGTTACGTGTGAAATTCAATATGTTAGTGTGTGTAGACCCGAGTGAGTCATTGTCCCACTGTCCCATTCATCCCTCACCCCCTGAGCACCTTTTCAATTGATTCCTTTTCTATCTCGGACTCTGTTACCAGATCTAAGAGCTTGTGGGGCTTCCTGACCATCATAGAGCTAGTTCTATGACTAGCTCTATGAATCACCCATATATCACAAAAAAATGTGGTTTTTTTTCATATAAAAAAATACATAAAAATTCAATGTTATAAATAATGAAAGAAATATGTCATAATATTTCAGTGTTTCAGAAGAACATTAGTTTGATGTTTGGATTAAGTCATCTATGGTCTGTAGGGATATTGCTACAGAAATGTGCTTTATTCACACTTATGAATCACATGATAGCATTTTGCTTTTGGATTATGTACAGTACATCTGTCATGCTAGTGTTGAAGTAGATATTAATACCCAGATCATGAATTTAAAGGGTTTCTGTAAGTGTAAAAAGAATATTGATACTTGTGTCTGTAAGAAGTGAACCAGATATATTATCTTATGTGTGGAGAATAGATAAAAGGACTATTATATTCAAGATGTCAAGTTAAGTTCAACTCCCAGTATATGAGACTTATTTTAAACTCCAAGAAGAAAGAAATGTGTACTGATAAAAAAAAAAAATGTTTTTTATGCACTGTGTATGATACGATTTTTCTTTCCTCCTTTCAAGCTATAAAATGACATATAATAAAATTAGGTGATAGGAATTTACATTGTGAATCTATGCTAGTTTGAATACTCTCCTGATAAATATCATATTGCTAAATAAATTAGTAAATGTAGATGTCTGGAAAAGGAGGTACTGTCCTGGGTGTAGCCTCAGTCCCACACAATAGGCAAGGGACCTTTTGAAATACTTATTTGAGGTATTACATCCAGAAACATATGTAAAATGACCATATGGGCTGATGGTCCTCTACTGTGAACGTGTGTATATTGAGTAGAATGATTGGGAATAGCTGCACATAACTACCACATCTGAGTACAAACTTACATGTTATATAATTATTTGCATATAACATACTTGGGAAAGTCTCCAGCACCAAAGACTTTGAATTCTGACTTTCCTGGGACACATGTCTGAGGTCTCAAGTTAATGTTTCTTTTACTTTTCTATCTATTTGTTGCAGTAAAAACTGAATTGGATACATTTTGATTTATCTATTTGTCCCTATAGTAATAACTGAACCATTTATATTTTTGTGTGATTGAAGGAGTGAATTGAGAAGTTATAACATTGGACAAGTAATAATATATGTCTGTCATTCAGCACTTGTATACACATAATGATTTAGAGACTTGCAGGTATTTAGAAGACTGGAACAAATCACCAAAATGGGAATTAACATTTCATTTCCCCCTTAGAGTATACATTTGATTTGTGAAGATTAAAATTAATTTGCAGAGACAAAGAGAAAAAAAAGTTAACTTTTTTCTGTTGTGTTTTGTTGTGACCTGAATTGCTTGAGTTTTCCCCAAACTCTTTTTTAGAGACTAACTCCTCTTTATGGGACTGTTAGAATGTCCCATGGTTACTATGTCTCTGAAACGCAAGTACAAGATACACTATATGGACAAAAGTATTCAGACACTTGACCGTTACACCAACAGGGACTGCAATGACATTGTATTCAAATACATATACTTTAATATGAAGTTGACCCCATTTTTCCAGCAATAGCAGCTTCCATTCTTCTTGGAAAGCTTTCCACAAGATGTTGGAGTGTTTCTGTGGGAATTTGTGCCCATTCATTCTGTAGAGCATTTATGAGGTCAGGCCCTGGTGTTGGATGAGAAGGCCTGGCTAACAATCTCTGTTCCAGTCATCCCAAAGGAGTTTGATGGGGTTGAGGTCAGGGCTTTGTGCGGGTCAGTCATGTTCTTCCACACCAAACTCATTAAACCATGTCTTTGTAGTCCTTGCTTTGTGCACTGGGGCACAGCCATGTTGGAATAGAAAAGGGCCTTGCTCAAACTTGTCACAAAGTTGGAAGCATAGCATTGTCCAGAATGACTTGGTATGCTGAAACCCTGAAAAACAGCTCTCTATCATTTGTCCTCCCCCACCAAACTTTCTAACTAAAATCACTTACAGTTGACCGTGGAATATCCAGCAGGGATGAAATTTCATGAACCATCTTATTGCAAAGGTGGCTTGTGCTGTAGCCTGTCCTACTCTCACAAGTATGGTTAAGTTTTTATCTAATAATGCTTGGGGTTTAAATTCCCTAAATAAACACAGGATGGCTCTAACCTCTTTTTTAATAAATCTAGGGCAAATGTTGATGCGATCCAGGAGACACACTTTGCTGCTCAGGTTCCATCTGTTTTTAAAGACCACTACAACTGCTCTACATGTTATACCGCCCATTGTCCTCATAAATGCAATGTTGTAGCTTTGTTAGTTCCCAGTGCTCTTTTCAATTTCCCGCCAAAGTCAAGGACAAACAAGGCAGGTTTCTATTAGTTATTGGCACTCTAGATTAGAGGTGGGTAACATTAGTCTTCCTGTATGTACCAAACTCCAGGCAGATCCCATTTTTTAAATCTACAATGGCACTAATAGATAAGCAAAAATGGGGTAGTTTGATACTTATGGGGGATTTCAACTTGGTGGTAGATCCCAGGCTGGATAGGTCAACTATTCAAAGATCCACACCTACTTGGGCCCCTCACTGGCTTTCAGGAGACTCCTAGCAGAGCATGGTCTTTACAGTGTATGGTGTGTGGCCCCAGATGAGAGAGATGACACATAGTTCTCCTCATTTCATAATTCATATTCCCGGTTTGCTCTCATTCTTTTCGATAAATTTGTATTGCAGAATGCGCTTAAGGTCCAGATCCTTCCCATAACATGGTCAGACCATGCTCCGGTGGTTTGGGTCTGGAAGAAAGGGCACCTTGTCTCTCCTCTGCATCAGTGACATTTACCAAATTACTTATTATCCTCATTGGAGGCTAAGTTGGCAAGTAAAGAAGCCCTCCTTTTGTATATTCAAACCAACGACCCAGGTGAGACTTCCATCTTTACCTATTTGTGTGCCCTTAACGGAAGGTTATTCAAGTTGCCGCTAGGATCTGAAAGACAAACATTCACCATCAGAATGATTAGGAATCTAAACTCATGTTTCTAAGTCACTTAAATCTGAAATTTTGTGAGATCAGAGCTGCAGAAGCTGCTCATGGCTCATACCCTATGGGCACTGTCTAGTTTACGTCAAAAAATTTATGTGGCAGGCAACATAAAGGGTAGTTTGTTGGCTAGAAAGTTGAGAGGTTTACAAGCCTGTAATCCAATCAAGCCAATTATAGGTCAGGATGGTGTTAAATGTTCTAACCCCTACGATATAACTGATGTCTTTGCTTCGTTCTGACTGGGTTGTATAATGTGAAAGATGATGCCTCTACCTAACAGCCGAGTATGGCAGATGTTTCCTCTTTGCTTGAAGGGTGTCCCCTCCCCTCCAGTGACTTGGCTACAAGAGAAGGGTTTGATGCCCCCTGATCCAACTCTTTATTTGCCATCTCCCTAAAGATAAGTCACCAGGTCCTGACGGCTAAACTAACAATTTTTTCGTCTCGTTCAAGGAAGACCTGATGCCGACACTGGAGCAGTTGCATAATGTGGGTACTATAAGGGGGAGTTTTCCGGCTGAAATATTTGAGTCCCACATAATAGTTCTTCCGAAGCTGGGCAAGTACCATACCGATTGTAAAGGTTATTAGCCAATTTTCCCATTAAATTTGGATGTTAAAATCTTTGCCAAATTCATTCCCATAGACTTTCTTTTGTTATCCCTGAGCTGATACATCCAGACCAATTGGGGATTGTCTGGGGAATACAGGCTTCCGATAATTCAAGATGCATTTTCAATCTGGTAGAACATGTTATAATACTAATGACGCACTATTGCTTCTCTCATTAGATGCTGAAAAGGTGTTTGATAGACTCCACTGGTCCTAAATGAACGGTTTGGGATAAGTGGAGGGATTCTGCAGGCTACTATGGCACTATACATGGGGCTCTGTGCCCGCGTGTTTAGTGATGGCTTTCTTTCTGTTTATTTCCCTATTTCCAATGGGACCCATCAGGGGTACCCTCTGTCCCATCTTATATATCACTTGCCGCTGGAGTGAGGCTGTCATGGGAGTATGGAGGTATTGTTTGCTTGCCTATTTTTTGTTATTGACCCGGACACCTTGCTGCCAGCAGTGCACAATATTTTATCTCTGCTTAGTAAAGCCTCCCTTTATAAGCTTAACTCATCCAAGACAGAGGCTCTTCCAATTAACATTCCCCTGGAGTGACTTCAGAGCCTTAAAGACAAGTAGGACTATACTCAGTTATAGTCTCGGTTCTCAATACAGTTTCGCTCATCGCCTCCTAGGAAAACCGTGACCTGCGGTTTGGGAGCTGCAAAGTCAAAACTCCCTTGCGGGAGCCTCTGGCGAAAGCCTCCATCTCCGTTAGACTACGCGCCTCCTAAGAGGTAGTACCAACGTGAGCAAATTGTACGAGCACTCCTCTGACCCTACTGGTTGTGACAAACACATTAAAAATGAAGTAGGAATATTGTATGAGTCATGGTATTTGTATAATTGGTTAAGAGCTCTAGGGATATAAATATTTTATGGCATCTTGATATTTTTTGTGCTCGTTTTCTCATATATTTAATTGTCATATTTATCAAATACATGTCATATTTATCAAATGTGTGCTCACTGAAACACGTCTCAGGATTCTGCACAACTGAATCTTAGGCAGAGAAAGCAAATATAAAATATGTACTTTGACTTTAAGAATAACAAACAGAAAAGATGCAAATTTGTGGCTGGTTTTAAGAGTACCAAAATGTATTAATATTAATAAAGGAGTGGAAAAGGCACAAAATATAGGAATGTGGAAGTATGCCTGAACAATCAGACCTGCAAAAAGTAAAGGGATTTCTGTAAGTGTAATGAAGACATTGATATTTTGTATACAAGATTTTGTCTGTGTGATAAAAAATGATGCTGAATCATTATATTCTCTATAAAGATTAGAGAACAGGTATCATATATGCAAGATGGTCAAGTTAATTTCCACTCATATTATCTATGATCTTTGTTATACTTACCAAGAAGAAAGTTATGTTTAATGATAAGAAAATCTTATTTTATACTGTGTACATTAAGTTTTTTCTTTTTTTTTATTGTTTCATGCTAAATATATATAGTAAACTTAGGAGACAGGAATCATCTGAATCTTGAACTCTTCCATGTCAATGTTATTTTATGAAAATGTCACTCAAGTATATAAAAATGAATCATATCAATAGGTATAGACATCTTTATTCAGAATGCTGCAGTCTGTGAAGTCCAGGGATTCTGTAGTGTGTGCTATGGGCCAGAACTGGACCTCTAGTGCTACAATGATGAAGACTACTTACACTTTGATTAACTTTTTTTGAGTCTATGTAAAATTTCTACATTTGTATTGTATGTATGTGGCTTGTTTTTGCATATTCAGTCCCAACCAATTTGAAATAAACTACTAATTTTCTATATACCTATAAAAGTAAGTGTTATCACATATATTTTGGTTACAAAATTGCATAATGCCATTCAGATACACCCTTCTCAATTATGGTATAAAAATGCAACTGTAGGAACCATTGCTGGGTGTGTACCAAATATTCACATGTGAATCTTTTTCTTTGGTCATCATAAATATGCACCGATAGCAGGCTCTAAACTTACCTATTGTCATTGTCAGTCTAATAAAACTATTTTTTTTAGTGGTGGTGAACTTACAAAAATAAGTGCATTGCGGCGCCTGAGGAAAACAACGTTAGAGCAATGGAAGGGGCGGTAGATTAAGATGCTAAAATGGATTATCTTATTAAACAATTTTTGGTCTATTCCCTAGATACTTAGTCATTTAGAGCATATTTTATAATAATATATGCAAATTAATTGAGTACCAAGGAAACAATAAATCTTATCTAAAACTACTCTCTCGGTCCTTGATGTTTTCTCTTTTAATATAATAAAAAGTAGATAATCACATCAAAGAATTGATAAAACAGTAATGCTTAGTCCAATTCCTATTTCTGAGCTTATCTAATATATAAGAAAAGAGATGGTGTTCAAAGTGTAAAGAATGTAGCCTATGCACTTTTTCCATCAATATACTTCATTAGGAGCATATTGCTTGCATTTCATATGCACTGGACTCTTTTGCATGCATTTGTCAATACTTATAGAAAAGAAACAGTATGAAGCTTTCCCCATTCTCTGTAATACCCCATTTATTTGAAAGGGGTTTCTAGTGTGTAGGCAGGGCCGGTGCTAGGGTTCGCGGCGCCCTAGGCAAAATTTTGCCGCCGCGCCCCCACCCCCCGAACACACTAAATAAAATAATATTTAGATTTTTGTTTACCTTTTCTTCCTCTAGCTGCTCCTCGCGATGCATGCTGAGAGGGGAGGGGAGGGTCAGTGACAGACAGTGTGATACTTCAGAGGCGCTGCTGGACAGACTATCACATGATTACTGACGTCAGTCAGTGATCATGTGTGAGATGCGCCGCGGACATTGAAAAACAGCGGCGGCACCCCGCCGCCGCTGAACCGCTGACTGGATTAGAAAATCTAGTCAGCGGCGCCCTGCAGGTCCCAGCGCCCTAGGCAACTGCAAGGTTGCCTAATGGGAGCACCGGGCCTGTGTGTAGGAAACCCAATTGAAATTAAATAGCTATTAAATGAATTGGAGGGGGTCCACTAGTAAATATTTGAATAAATATCTAAATAATAATAAATAATTTAAAATGTGGGCAGCATGCTCCCCTCATTCTTTGAATGTCTCAACAGCCCCAGAGCTAAAATGCCTAGGATAGTTTCCACTAAAAGAAGGCCCAATGAGTTGATGTGGAAGTTGGCCTCTCGTTGTTATTGTCTAATCTGGAATTAGGAAAATAATAAATTGTAACATGGGAAACTACTGTGCATATGTAAACAAGGGATTAATGTATGCTGACAACTTTACCGGAGGCCTGTGTTGTGTCACCTACCTTGAGTGTTAATGTAGAGAGGCTTGAGTGTCCAGATAACCAGAGAACCATGGCTTTTTGCACAGCTCCGCATAAATAAAATAAATATTATTTCCATTGTTGTTACAAAGGAAAAAAACTGGGATCATTCCAAGTGCATTATATATTCATATAGGAAACTTAATACAACAAAGCACTACCTTCCATAATCCATGTATGAAGATTATCTGTATATGTCTGTACCCAATGACACTAGCCACATTACATATCATCAATAGATATCACCCCATGAGGAAAGAATGGAGTTAATATATCTCCCTAAATAGCCATATAGCATAATCATGTTTTCTAGGCATATGTGTGCAAATTGTTTAGAAGATGTATACTGTTATGTTCCAAGAGAGAGATATAATAGTTGTAGAATTTATTACTAGATGTGTTATGGCATTCATAAAACACATTAGCATACCAGCATACCAGTTTGTGAGGTCACAAAGGAGTGGGATATAGGCAAAGAAGCAAATGTTTAAAAGTAAGGAAATAATTTTAGAAATTTTTAGTTCTTTGGGCTCAGTCTCTCTACTGATGAATTGTCCATACCTTCTAGTCCTCCCTTAAGCAGCAGAATTATGTGTGTGTACTATGACCCTTTCTATCTTTTCTATTTCTGTGTTTATATTTTCTGTATGTCAATTTGTTTTCCCCATTTTTATTCAACAAATATTGTAACTGCTTGTCCTATTATACTCCACTTCATAACGTTCTGTCTTTATGTTTTTAAATAATTACTGTGCCAGATTGAACTTCAATTTGTATAATGCTACATATAAGGCAGGAGATTAATTTACAATAACTCTGGTTGCATTAGATTGTGATTCCTGGTTGGGATCAGACAGCGAGTAATTGAAGGCTTCCTAAAAGTGTCAGCTCTTGGATTAAATCTAGGCAGATCTTTGAGTTTTGTAGTTATTGTGAGATATAATTTTGGGGTATGATAGTCATGTTTAGACAGAGAAGGTGGGTTTGATTTGATTAACTCTTTCACACCCATGCCACGCATGCTTAGGTGAATTTGGCTGTGACAAAACCCCAGGCTAGACAACCTATCATGATTTCCACTATTAGCAGGAAAATCTGCAGCTTGATGTCTCCTTATTATAGCATAACAAGTTCAGGCAAAGGAGGGGCACAAAAAACAGTCTGGACCCCACATCCGAGAGACTACCAGCCCAGTGCTGTCCTTCTTGGCTCTACCCAATATAGTAAGCAAGAGATATGCAGGCTGCTCATCCCTGTGTCTAAGACTTCACAGTTTGGAAGTGGGGGTGGAGACATAGCAACTTCAAGTCATCATACAGAAATCAAATCCCAGACCCGGACTCTTCCCTTGCAGCAGTAGCCGAGTACCACAATGGGCTGTAGGGCAGAGGAAGGAGGCAAGACTGCGGTTAAAATGACATGGTGGGCTGACACCCCCATTTTGGGATAATGCAGAGGCAGAATGAGAAGCCCCTCTGAGTTGTCATGATAATCGATGCTGCAGGCCGGAGACAGTTCACCAGCTGGTGAAGGCAGTTACTGACCCTTTAAGGGGAGGTGCTCCAGGAAGCAGAGAGGACTTCAGTACACAGAGAAAAGGGGATTCCAGAAAATAGAGAGGCCAAAGATCACCCAGAATGGAGAATGTGTTCTCCAGCTACAACAGCAGCCTCCACTACACCATTCCCCTCTTATAGTTCTTCAATAGTGAAAATGGTGTGCATAAACCCCTTGGTGACTTGCCAGTGAGCTACAACCTACACAAGAGAACACCTCTAGCAGCTCCATAATGTTGCTCCATTCTAAATATGTGAGCAACTTACCCTTTGTAGACAAGCCAGTGGGCATCAGATTTTCCCATTCCTAGCTGGCACTCAATGAAAGATATCAGAGGAAGGAAACAGCTGTTATGGAACTCAAAATTCCAGCATGGCCATTTCCTACCAGAGATAACTGGGAACCAGAAGGCAATATGTCAAATTTTAAAACAGACATACACATACACCTCTGCTCCATAATTATCAGAATATTTTAACAAGCAATACATAATAAACAAACTTTCACTCAAGTAAATAACAAAGTAAAACGAGGGAGGGAACAAGTGGTTTTTACAAGATGCATCTGTGTTGCTGTGACATGGCCACCTAAGTACTGCTTTAACAAAAAAATGTCCTAAAGGTCTTTAATGCATGCTAAATCAAATTAAATTTTCAATGACAAAAATCGAAGAACTTTCATTGAAATGTGCATTAGCACACACTAATTTATGTATTATTTGTCCAAAGGGAAATTTTCTTTCTTTCAGTCAAAATTAAGATATTTTTCTAATCCATGGAGATAAAAAAAACTCATAAAAACTCAAAAAGGACATTGACATTAAAGGAAAAAGTGGAGTACAACATGGATTACTCCTCTTGTGTTAACCCCAAGTCAGTGTTTTATTCATATTCAGTAACATACTTTGAACACATTGAAATGGAACAAGCAGCATAGGAAAAAGGTGCCCCAATGCAAATGCATGCAGACTTATTTGTGCCTTGTAGCATCTTACATTAATCCCCTCCATAGCCTATTCTTCTTCCCCACCAACAACCATAGGGACCTTTGACTCCTATACAAAAGCAGTCCATATAATGGACATCAACTGACTCCGTTCAGAGCTTTATGGCTTTAAAAGGATATATACTGTGACAAAAATGGCAGTTTGCCACTGATGGGGGCACCGTGGCTTAGTGGTTAGCACTTCTGCCTCACAGCACTGGGGTCATGAGTTCGATTCCCGACCTTATCTGTGTGGAGTTTGTATGTTCTCCCCGTGTTAGCGTAGTTTTCCTCCATGTGCTCCAGTTCCCTCCCACTCTCCAAAAATAACATACTAGTAAGTTAATTGGCTGCTACCAACCTGACCCTAGTCTCTGTCTGTGTGTGTGTGTGTGTGTGTGTGTGTGTTGGGGAATTTAGGCTGCAAGCTCCAATGGGGCAGGGACTGATGGGAGTGAGCTCTCTGTACAGCGCTGTAGAATTAGTGGCACTATATAAATAGCTGATAATGATGATGAGGCTAAGAGTATCCCTGGAAATCTGCAGGTTCAGGCTGCAGACAGGGTTACATTTTCTCTTCCACACACACACACAGAGCATAGGAACACAGGTGAAGCACCTGAGTGTGATCAATTAAGGGTTCAGCAAGTTAGTGTTTGGGTGGAAGCATAAATAGCTGCTTTATGTTGTGAGCAGGGCGACCAATGCCAGCCAGTGGGTGGTGACCAGTGAGGGGATGAGTCTAGCTAGCAACATAGTTGCATGACATTGTAAATACCTTTGTTAGGTGTGATCGCTGGAAGTACAAGTGTTGCTGTATTTACCATCCTGACAACCTTGAATAAATTACAGCAAAGTGGTTCAGCATACCTGTGTCAGCATTGTTTGTTTGCCGTGCTTTGCACAGTACATAGACACGTATTGGCAAACTGAATGTATTAAATGTTTTCTACTCAAGCTGAATGTCTTGATCTTATTAAGATATATTAGCATAGTTGGACATTGACCACAAACATCCATCTCATCCCATTTGAAATTTCATACACCTAGGAATTTGCAGCCAAGTAGGTAAAATAAAACTTAATTGGCTGTCGAAGTTTACATGTGTATAGACAGCTTAATAATCTGTTATTAAACTATACTTTCTGTAATTTAATTAAGAAAACCCAAGATAAGCTGAAGTTCAGGGTGTCCATCTGTACATCCTTGCGTATGCTTTATGACTATGTGTTGTTTTACGCAATGATAAAATCAACCTATTTTGCTTCTCCTTTCATTTCATTTTATTCCATTGCAAACTGTCACCAGACATTTCATTATTCCTCATCCAAACAGACAGACTCTATGATTTTTATATTAAATTTGTCATGGCAGGTAGAAAATTACTATTTCAAGTTATTAAACAGTTGAAAATGTTAGCACAGCACAGCTGGCTGTCCATATTGCACAATGATTTTAGCATTTTGGAATCTTTTGTCTATCAGAAGGGTCAGAGTGAAGTTGTCCCCTGATAGTTTAGCTGCTTTTGAAACCTTATCTCTGGATGTATTAATAGTATACAGCCTGCTATGCAGTTAGCTATAGACAGATGTGTTTGGAAACCTTACTGTTTAATTTACGACTTCCAGCAGAAGTTACGAGTGAAAAGACATAGATACAGTATATTTTGCAAAATGATTAAAGAGTATTGCACATGGAGTCCGTAAAAATCTCCTAACTCTTTATATGTGTCAGAAGAAGCAGGAAGGGCATCACTACGGTGTATGTGTATAATTGCAGAAAAACATTTTTAGCAATGACAAAAGCAAGAACAAATATTATATAAAGACAAACCAGTGGAATGCGAAGATTATTTTACTCATCTGGACTACAAAGTAATGAGTCTCTTCCAAACAATGTGAATTAAATAAAGGCAGGTGGTAGAATCTAAAAATATCCTTGCTATAAGGATATCAAAACCACTAGAATGTAAATGCTCACTAATTTTACATTCTGCATTACCATTTGTCTAATGCAAATATAAAGATATAACTGTATAGTAATATTCATTTTGCAGGATCTGTGCTGGTTACTAAAAGTGTTGTTTAGGCATGTAACTTCAGTTTACATTGCCTACAAAACCATTGTCTCGCACAAGCCCCATAGTTTCCTTCCTAAACCCTTCTGTTAATCTTATCCATGCATGATAATCCCTAACATCACCTGGGGATGTAGCCTAGTGATAAGGGCAG
This sequence comes from Mixophyes fleayi, assembly GCF_038048845.1. Taxonomy (NCBI): domain Eukaryota; kingdom Metazoa; phylum Chordata; class Amphibia; order Anura; family Limnodynastidae; genus Mixophyes; species Mixophyes fleayi. The sequence goes on from NC_134402.1 coordinate 254,369,852, forward strand.
GGCTAGAAGTCTTTGGGCGTATAGTATAGCATCATTGGCACCGTACAAAGATCCAGAAGTTCCAAAATGTTATAGAGCGTTTGCAAAGCAGACAACAGATACAAAGTCTGCCCATAGACAGTTTAGAGAGATAACATAAAACTTCCATCCTCATCCTGCCATATTATTTTACAGGTGCTATTAGATATGAAACCCCCTAATAAATACCATGATGTCACTTTCAAATCTTATTACGCGGTGAAATGATCCAGTGAGATGTGTTCGTCTGGTCTGACCCAGTTTTGCACATTGGTTCCTCCTTTTGGTTGACTGCTTCTTCACAGGTCATTCTGGAGAAGAAAAAGCTAAGTTCTTAGGATTAAAAAAATGTGCTGTTTGGGCTATTACAAATAAAAATACCCTAAAATAGTGTGCAGTAGTCGTAATGTAATGTGAAGGGCCTAGTGCTGAGTTGGATATACGACCTTATGTGTAGCCTAAATTCTGCAAATTTGTACTGCGCATGCCCACAAATCAAGTGCCTGCTTGCGAATCCAGAGACAGGATAGGGGAAGGAAGTGGTCATCTAATGTAGGCCAAGTACAGTAAGGGCATGTCCATGTAATTATAAGCAGCTGCATACCTAAATGGAGATGACAATACTCCTGCTAAAGCAGCATCAATTGTGGGTGCCTATGAACTGGTGCAAACACACTCTGTTACTGATGACAGTCACCAGCACTATCTAGCTGCTTCTGATTGGCTGATTGCAAATTCCCCTCTGATAGATTATATCAAACCTAATAGCAAATTTTTGCTATCAAAATAAATGTTAAAAAGCGTTTACAGGTGCAGAGCTGGACACATCTTGTGATGAGTGCAACTCAGTATATGGGCATAAATTCGCTAATTTTACAGGTGGCTTTTTTGAGAGTAAATTACGCCTAACATGCATCAAATTCAGCATCAGGCCCAAGATGCACAATCCCCTCAAACACAGTCAGATGATGCCTAAATAATAATAATAATAATAATAATAATAATAATAATAATAATAATAATAATAGAATTACTTAGTGTAAGTTATTTTAGATACAGCGCAGTAGAGTAGTTAAATTATATTGCGAGCTTAGCAGATCAAAGGTTCAGTACCGTTGTTATAGAACCACTGTCTCAATAACTACTGAATAGCATTAATTTCATATTCCATATAAGTTTGTAAGCCTCGTATCACTATTATAATTGTTCTGTGCTGTTGTTTAGATTCTTAGATTGATTACAAGTTGTCCTACCCATGGAGTCAGATGAGGGGTGAACATCTGCTGAGACACACAGGCAAGCCTACGATCTCCTCTTCTAAGGGACACAGCAGTAAATTAAATTGGCATGTGTAAATTTTGTTTATATTATTACTATTATTATTATTTATTTATTTAAATGCAGTTTAATAGTGAATGCAGGTGGGGGTTGTCACAACTGGCCAATCCTAGCTTTGGAAGTCCACCATTTATAAATCAGCGTAAATTAATGCAGAAATAAATTAATTTAGGGTATTAAGCTCAGTGGGTTGAGATAGTCAAGCACACTTCTCACTTTACGCACCACCTTTTTTATAGTGTATATCTGCACCAGGATATTGCACCAGGATCCATAGCAGAGTTCATAGCAAACTTGAAAACCCTTAAAAATACTTTGCACTGCTAATTTTTTAAAAAATTACTGATGATTAACAATTTACTGACTAGGATTGTATGTAAGGAAGTATGTATGTAAGGGGTTGACAAATCTACACAATTTCAAAATAATTGCATTGACATGTATATTTTAGTTATGCCTGGAGGGGGGCAATTTTTATTGACCAACTTTTTCTTGAATGGTGAACATTTCAAGGCTGGCAACCCTAATATATAGCCTGTGCTTTACAATCTGTCTTCTACTTGGGACTCCAACACTACCATTATTTAATATATCCCCACTATGGTTTTCACTAGCCTCCACTCTCAAAATCTCACATGCAGTCATCATCACTTAGTCAATCATACAAGTGACCTGTTAACTCTAGCTCTCAAGATCCAGGACCAGCACATTGTTTCCTGAAATATCCTATGATGCCGTTAACTTCCTAATGCTCTGATTGACTACAGGCTGATCTAGCACTTGTGCATGAAAGTTAGCTATGCACAGACATGTAAGGGATTGAAGGATATCTCTATTTTCAAAGAAGTAGTTTCCATTAAATATATTAGGTCAAAACATGCATTTTATGAATACAACATTGTACCTGTGAGCTGTACTTTTGAATCTGTTTTGCATTTATTGCAAGTCTATATTTCTTTCAAACGCACCAAATAAACCACGCAGTTGTTATCAATGGCAAATATTTTTAATCAATATCCATAAAAAAATTTGTAGACAAAAAGAAATAGCATAATTGATGTTTGCCCTTAATCCTTTAAATTATTTGTTCAGCTTTTCCATCTTCTCGACCACACCTTTTCCATCATCGGAAGGACTATAAATATTACTGTGTGATGCTTCCTTCTCTCATTCTGAACTTTCATTGGATATGACAAATATCTACATGAGGAAAGGAAATGTAATACCCTGCAAGTCACAGGTATATTACTGTATGCACTCATTCAGAAAACTATAATTCCCCAAAGTGCCTCTGGGAAATTAAATGCAAATTGTGTCGGTCATTTTTGGGTGGACAGACTGCAAATTACAGCCCAGGCTGCTCTCTAGAGCCCAAAACTATACTAGAAGACCTCAGGGAGATTTTTGGGGAAAAGGAGAGGAGCCAAAAATGGACTGGCTAGAGAGAGAAGTGATGTATGTGGCTGCTGGCTGAACTAATGAAGAATCTTCCCATAAAGAGTCACCTATGGTTGAATTGTTGTCCTGAGGGATGTTTGCAGCCAGCCCAGAAAGAAACACCTTTGCAGTATAGGAAAAGACCTAACTTGCCACTGCCCATGAGACATCAGCAGGACTCATATAAAGACAGTTAAGTTTCTTTTGCTTTGGTATGTTCAAGTTATTTAAGTGAGACATCAAACTGTTTTATTAAAACCTCTGACCGGGACTGTAATATTGCTATTGAGAGGTGTTATAGCACTGGCTAAAGGAAGAGTTTATTCCAGCCAAATCTGCTGTTTTTAAAATTATCTACAAGCTGACTGAAACTGCCTGAAATGGATGCTGATAAGAGGATTGCAAGTTGTTTATCCCTACAGTTACTGGGAGAGAGTTGCTTATTCCATTAGACGGATTGATAAGTGGACTACTGATTTCAACTTGTACAAGTAAATAAGCTTCATGTGTAAGCTGAAACTTCACTTAAATCTGTGGATTATAATGTACCCCATTGGGTTCTGTTTATCATAGAGTGAACTAGAAACCTGAACAAGCTGGATTAAGCCTTGTTGCATCTCTACTGATTTTTGTCTGATAAGTATAATCGGTATAATTGCACTAAAACTATTGTGTTGATTTATGTTTGCATATTGTTGAACCAAGATTCCTAAAATGTGATTTATTTTGTGACATGTTAAATAACATTACATGTTGATGGTATTGCGCTATTTCTTATCTATACTACTGTTACTGATCTGCTGCTGTGGTAAAGCCTTATGCTACAAGCAAAGAGAAAAAACCCATCAGTTTATGCAGTTTTAGCCCTGTGTTCCTTGTTTTATTCCAACACTACTGGGGGACCTTTGCCTCTCTACCATACCGCCGGGCCTGTAGGATCATTCCTTATACTTCTTTTTGGGTGCCAACCATATGCTCCTTTACAGAAACACATTTTAATTATGTTGAGCGAAGAAAAGGAGCACAAGTATTTCTACCAGAGGGCCAACTACCATTTGCTCACCTTGGACACTGCTTGAAATCATTTAATGTTGCGGTGCCTCTTGGGATTTGTCATGCTGGTCCATAGCATCTGTAAAATAGTTGCCATTTCTTTACTATAATGGAACAGGGTGCACCTTACATTGTATTAAGGTTTTACAAGGATTTATAATTACCTTTTTTACATTCCACTTTAATTTCTCTAATTTCTAACTCTGTTAATTCCTATTTTATAGACACTACAGCTGCTTCCATTTTATCTTTATCTTTATTCTTTTATATATTGGGGGTTTTTTGTAGAAAATATATTGCAATGGCATCTGATCGAAATGTGGAGCTCATGAGGAACTTCATTGAGGACTACAGACCCCATCTCTGCTTGTGGAAAATAAAATCAAAAGAGTACTCAAACAGGAAAAAGAGGAGTGTGGCTCTGGAAGAACTAGTGAAAGCATGCATTCCATATTAAATGTAGAGTGGGCAAAAGAGATGATACAGAGCTTTAGGACTGTATTCAAAAAAGATTGAGGCTTTCAAAAAATCTGGGGCAGCAGCTGAGGATATGTATGTGCCAAAGTTGTGGTATTTTGACCTCCTGCACCTTACTTGTGATGAGAAAATTACTATACAGTCCTCCTGCCACATGGAGCCGAACAGTAGTTCCCCCCCAAGTACCTCAAACAGATGACATACTGCCAAGTGGAACAATAAATGAAACATACAACATTGTAAATGTTTATTTTTTTTTTCTCTTAAACGAACCTCACAATACGGTTTACAAGCACACAGTGCTACTGTCCATACATTACACAATGTCATTCTGCCATTAAAGTATTGTAAATAGGCTTCCTTTTTAATTTTACCATGTGACTGCCGTTTATCATCTGGCCTGACTGTAGTGTCAACTCAACAACTCCATATTGGTATGGTTACTGCACACAGTGGGGCTTTTACGCCTAAGTTAGTTGAGTGGGACACTACAAGCCATCACCACTTTGTAGACATTGTCTAGCCATAGATTTATAGCTGAATGAAAAATTGTAAACCTGCAGCTCAAAAAGCCAAATGCATTTTCCACAACGCTCCTATCTCTTAACAACCTATAATTAAATATCCTCCTTTCTCTTGACAGATTGTGACGTGGGTAAGGTTTCAATACATTATTGTGTAACACAAACACTTCATCTGCCACAAACACAAAATTTAGTCAATATTTTGTGGCATTTTGTGATGGTAAATTAAGTTCATTGTTTTGAAGCTTGTCATGGAAAGGAGTCAGCTCCGATGCGCCTTCATCTGACACCTTCCCATTTTTTGCAATGTACACAAATAGGAATCATAATTGGCATCCACTATGGCCATTAGAATAATGCTGAATAATCATTTATAGTTGTAATAACAGGATCCACATTTTGAGGGTGGCATAATTCTTAAATGTTTGCTACCAACGGCACCGCCACTGTTTGGGAAATTCCAAAGACTTTCAAAATCTTCAACCATTGCCATTGCTCAACTGTTGCAGGAAACTGAAAGACAAAGATTGTTTAAATGTTAAATTGGTATATACATGTAATATTATATTCACTACTTTACATGTTATTTTCATTACACAGCCTGCTGTCCTATCTGAAGCAGTAATCGCTGATGTGACAGAGCAACATGATAAACCTATGCATGCCAGCCAGCTAACAGTAGACAGTCAGGACATCACCAATATACCAACACAGCCACAAGGTGTTAAAAAAGGGTCTATGATCTCGAGCAAACTGATGAAAAGATGGTAGAGTGTGCAAAACATTTGATGTCTCAAAAACCTCAACATGATTATTTCATCTGCTAGGAGCAATGCTTGCAAGCAAAAAGAGAGGTGCTAGCAGATCAATGTGCATAGAGATGGAACAATTGGTGTATGACATCATTTTTAGGTCAGCCAGGGAGGATCTGGCACCAGACAGTGTTGTAACAACCACATACAGGAGCAAGAACATTTCGGCCACTCCACATGCAACATCCCATCATGAGAGGATAATCAGTTACACCGCAATCCTACATGACTTCAACACCTATGGGTGGCACAAGTATGCAACAGTATAAGAGAGTCCATCCCCAATGCAAAATAGTAAACTTTTGCATTATGAACAGCTGTGAATCCCTTCACTGTTTTAGCTTGAAGTAAATTGCTGTGCTGTATTTGAGATCATTCGTCCTTAGGAAACTCCTGAAGTCATCAGGGTTGTTGTCCTGTATCTCCTGTAACCGGGGCATATGGGAAAATGAGTTTCTTCTCTGAAACCATTCTTTGGTCCAACAAGACCGATTCTTTCCCTTCTTCCCCTTCTTCCCCTCTGGGTCTGTGCTTGCAGTCTTCTGACCATAATGAGTAGCAAAAGACCACTAGCTTGCTGTACTTCAACAGTATCCATTATATTAAAATAAATTGTTAATGTGCAGTTGCGAATGAACGTACACTATACACAAAATTGTGTCATAGAATGAATGGCGATGAAGTGTTTCCTTTTCCTGAATCTGAGTTTGTGGGAGTGTTTTGCTGGTGATGTTGAGCCTTGTATTTAAATTTCTTTGGCATACCATATCTTATTTCAATGATTACAAAATCACGACCTTTTGAGCTGATGTTATGCATGTCAAAAATCTCTGGCCGATCGCTGGTACGCAAGAATTGACTGACCGATTGGACCTTCAGTCATACGTAGAATCGTTGTAGATAACACATTGGTCGGAATATTTTGCAGTGTGTACCTAGGCTAACTCTTATAATAAAGTTGCAGACACTTTGGTTATGATGTCACAGGTGAAAAAACAATACTGTTTAGTGATGCTAATAGATTCATGTATTCAATGCTCTATTTCCCCATTAGGACTACATTTTGAAAAGATATAAAGCCAAAATAAAACTGCTGCTGGGATTCATGGAAGTGTTTGCAAAAATATTTTCTGAGGTCATAAAAATAAAACAACTACACAGAAGCATTTCTTGGGAAAATGTTAGCTTTATAATAGATATTATTTACATATTGAATTATCCTTGAATATTAAATGCAATAGCAGACTCTCATACCTAACATCATCCACTCGTCAGGGCCACCTTAACAACTTTATGGGCCCCCGGGCAATGCAGTGTACCGGGCCCCTAAAAATATATATATATATATATATATATATATATATATATATATATAGTGTGTGTGTGTGTGTGTGTAAAAAAAATATATATGTTTGTAAAAAAAAAACGTGATTATATATAATCACTTTTTTTTTACATATATATATATAGATAAATATATATATATATATATATATATATATATATATAGGGGCCCCCTTAACTTACCTTAAGTCCGATCCTCTTCTTTTTTCCGCGCCGCTGAGTCTCTTCTGCCCTCTTCCGTGCTGTGGTAGCAGTGAATGCTGGGCGTAACATCACGCCCAGCATTCACTGCGAGCACAGCACGGAAGAGGGGACCAGGGAGGGAGCCGGATCACCGCTTATGTGACCGCAAGGTAAGTATTTACCTTGCCCATCGTGCCCAAAGGAAGAGACGGCCCTGCCACTCGTGACTTTAGGCTGAATATTTTTTACTGGTCTTTAACATTTTGATAAAAGTGAGTACAAAATCTTATTTGTTTGGCCATTTTATTTGTGACCACTTCAACCCCATATTATATAACAAAAGGACCACAAATCTCCCATGCAAATTTCAAATACTTGCAGACCATAATTTGATGTTTCTTCACAATATAATTTTAAAAATGTTTGTATAGTTAAATTATATTAAATCAACATACAAAACTGTGTTCTTAAAGAAAAGTGCGGCCACAGCTCATTAAAATTTGCTGGCCTAGCTTAGTCCAGAGTCTACAAATATAACAACATATATTATTATTATTGAATTAGCATAAACCTAAGAAACATCACATAATAATTTATTTTCACTATTGTAGTCCCAGATTTGCTGTCCTTAGAGGCCATTTGCAATATGTTTTTGTAGGTACGCCAAGGATTTAATTTATGTAAGTTTGAAAAACAGGTGGAACTTGACAACACAATTATGCTAGTGTTATTAATCAAGCAATAATTACAATTTTACCTGAAAAAAATACTCCAAATAAGATGCAAACCATATGTACTATCATTAAGACCAGGTCATATATCCCTTTCTTTTATTTATTTTTTATTGCTATTGAACTTAAGCTAATTGAACTTTGGACCTTTCTTGTAAAGTTATGTGCTGAAAATGACATTGTATACATTATATATATATTTACAATTGCAAGTTTGTAAATTTTCTTTTGTCACTATTACCGGTAAGTAAATTTTGGCATTTAAATATTTCCTCTCTAGGTCTCCTTGGACTTGCACATGACATAAAATTGTTTTCTTAAAGATTATTTCACTTGAAATGATTATTCCTTTTGTTAAATAAATATGCCCCCAAATTCATAACCAGGTCAAAGACTATCTAAACAGTTACAGATTAATCTGTCTCTTTGTACTCTGACTCATACAAGTCTTCTCCTAGCCTGTTGAAGAGTCCATTCAATAGTATCTAGCTAGTTTATTCTTACCTACCCTCTAACCTGGCTAGCCTGGAAACCCTAAACAAACTTCTTGCCAAAGAATTATTGTGGAGGCTATTGAAGCTCTCAAGAACTCTAGTGCAGTGGGTGCTGACTGACTTGGTTACTGGTGTTATAAAAATGAATAGCGTAATGCTGCTAGAGCTGGGCCTTGTCAGCTAAAGTGCACTAAGCTAGGTGAAAATGTTAGACCACTTTGTGTTTTCAATACAGACCTGCATATTTTATCCAGTCTCCAAATTAGTCCTTTCCCTGGAATCAAACATGCAGTGCATCCCATCCCAAAATGTAATCTATTCAACATTACAATAATCATTAATATACAATATGTTTATGTTGACAGCCATACATAAAACATGGCTAGAGTGTGGAAGAAGAGACAGCTTGCAGCCTATTAAAGTAATTCTATCATTTTCAAATAAGCATTGCATAGGCGATTGTATTGTGTTTCCAAGGCACAAAGTAATTTATTTTAGCAGATGTAAAAAGTTAACAGTTAAATACATGATTATTATATAATACAGTACAGTACAGCCAATACCAAAAGATACATACATACCACTGCATTCGCATGCGCTTCGCTGCGCTCCCACGGGTACCAGTGAACAGTAGTTCACTTTTGAATACTGTTGTCAGAGAATGACTGAAGCTAGTGGGAGCGCAGCTATGATTATATACATTCAGTGTTACAGAGAGAACAATGCAGATGACGTGGCTTGCTTCTATAGGTCCAGACTTCAGGTGGGTCCAGGGTAAACAGGTCATAGGCTAGTTCAAACAACCCCCTCAAAGGCTGAGGTCAACATTCCAGATGATTCTCCACCCCAGAAACCAGTTACAACTAGTCCATTAGCATTTTACAGTTTGATATCACTCTGACTATTTATTCCCTAACATCAATAACTAGAGTATGCAATATGCGATCTTTACGGCGAAAGAAGCAGACAACTGCTGATTAATAGGGGAATAAAATAATTTCAGACATGACACATTTCCTATAACCTGAACCTTAAATAACACTAAAGTGTACATATAATCATAATATATAAATTAATAATAAACTAAATACTATCTGCTTATAAATCACTGTGGATCGGAATCATTTTATATATGAAATATTTAAATAACTAAATGTTGTAGTGCGAGTGTGTGCGTATTTTACCGTGTGATCGCAGTATGCCACGTGAGTGCAATCCCACAACAAAACAATGTTAACCAATATATTTTCGTTCATCCAATTATACGACTTTGACAGTTCCACCCTTTGATAGTATAATAAAATATCACCTTAAAGATTTTATATGCAGGATCTCAAAACCACGTTTTATTGCTATGTAATGCACATCCCCCTTGGTGTATGACCATGCTGTCTGTAGATCTAAACAAGTTATCATACGAGAGAGTCTTAATCCTCAAAACGATTTCTTCTTTTACTATAGACCGTATAACTCTGGAGCTTGGAGATGACCTTTTGTATGCCCTTCAAGGGTGCAATAAAACATGTAATACATTATTTGGAAGGGTACAGAGTACAATAGAACATGTATCAGTTAAACAGAATACTCTACTACAGTTCTTCAATTTTAACAGATTCATCCGTCCAACGTATGTCTTTAAGCTCAGAATATATTTAAACACTTCATGTTCATCGATACCATCATCCTATGTCTATCAATAAGGTCATATACAATCTCCTTCAGCTTGCGTTAATATACACTTCTAATAATGTCATCAATCCTTTTCATCAACACTTGTGGGCGGGCCATTGTCTGCTCGTTCTTCCCAGTCTCCCAATACTCAGGTTTCTTTGTACGTGGAATAGCGGTTGGCTTGCCAAGCATTGGGAGACTCTTGATTAAGGGACCTAGGTGTCGTACTTTTCTCCTAGCGACCTCCCACCCATAATTCGAGTACCTCAGGAATATTTAGTGGAAAGAGAACTAGTCCTACTCGATATAATCACTGAGTAACGTGTAAGCCCAGCACTTTGTTTGGTCTAAAACCTTACCTACCCAAGAATAATAATCATTCTCAAGGATGCCTGCTCAAGTCCGAATATTACTGGACTGGTATCGCTGGGTGTACCTCTCTTCAACTATGTGTTCAACGTACTTACGGATGTTATGCTACTCAGACAATAGCCCCTCGCACTTTCTCCAAGCTCCAAGGTTTCCAAATTTTCCTTTACCCCTGAATTGAATAGAGTAATTGGCTGGACCGATTATGCTACTAACTTCTCCATCCCCAATACCTCAATATCATTACCTGAACCAGCCTCTGTCACATGTCAACAATAAAAAGAATTGACTTTCCTGAAAAGAGAATGTGATGAGAGAAACACAGAACAAGAAAAACGACAACTTCATGCTGGACAACTGTCTTAGCCTTTGGCTCAGGTGCTACTAACTGCATTCGAGGCCTCCCAGAACAGATTCATGAGTGCACTTGGACCATTCTCTGAGTGTTGGGCCCTCTACAGTGGGTGAAATGGGCACCAGTGTGTCTCTGCTACCCTTGAAGTTGTGATGCTGGTAGCCTACACCTGGTACCTCTCTGTCAAATAACCTGAGCCTAGCAAATTACTGCTCCACAACTTACTCTCGCAGTCCAACAGCCTTACAGTTAGTGTAAATTTTCAGGAAACAGTGTTTTGAACGTTCTCGGTTGCTGTCTCACCATTTACCTTCCCTCTCAAGGTCTAAACTAGTCTCTTAGTTACGAACTCATCCCCAAGAGGGGTCAAGAACATTTCAAAAGTTAACAAGTTAAAAGGCTGCCTAGGAGTGATTTTGATAGCGAGGAAGGACTAGTGGCCAAAGCTATCAGCCACTTCAATCAAGTTCCAACTCTCATTCTATTCAATTCGTTCTACCTAGTACCATTACTTTATGTTCACATTGGTTTGTGGCGAATCAAAAAGTATGTAATTTGTTACCACTACTCATACATTATACATTTATTATCATTAACATGAATACCCCTATCACCTATTATAACTCTAGGGCTATCACATTGAATAACAAAAGCTTTGAGTATGACACAGTAATACATTATTAGACACATTTCAATACACCTTTACCTAGACATATTTTATCGGTACACAAATGTATACTTGAGGATCCTGCAAGGTGGTAATTGGATGACGCGGATTTGTTTCACCAGGAGAAATTCTTCAGGTAACACAAATCTTCATATATTAACCAATATGTGTATGCGTGCATGTGTGTGTGTGTGTGTTCACATTTTAAAACAAAAACAATACAACGAAAAACAAAACAAAACAGATTTGTCAGCTGTCAAATAAAACCCTGCTGTCTATTTGACAGCTATGTTCGCCCTGGTGTGACAGCCATGTATGGTCGTGTGTGTAAGTGTGGACTTTACTAGCAGCTACTTCAGTTGGTAACTGTGTCATTGTGTAAAGTCCTCTATGTAGTGTCCTACTCATATGCTGGTATTGCTATAAAAAAAGATTTTTCAGTCAACTCAATGTCGCCCCCTGGACTAGAAAAATGCTGAAGACCAATGTATATCAATCGATTTTCCCTCTGCCAACTCACATGCCATTCTCAGTACCTCACATTCAGCTACTTGACTAAGTGAGAAAGGCAAAGTGGTCTATTTCTATAACACTTTCTTCAAATATAACAGTATCCAGTACATGTCAGTTTAACAGGGAAAAAATATAAAACACGAAAATTCTACATTTTCTAGGGTTTCACATTGCTTCGTATCTTGTGGCAAAAATCCTACTCCAATGTTCTACACAGAGATGCATATCTGTATGCCTAACCTCCAGCAATCTCCTGTCCTTCGAACCCTTTGTGCATACATATAAAGGCACATTTTTGTAAAGGAGGCACGAAACACAAAAAAAAATAAAACAGATATGCAATCTATAAAACATGAATCATATTTCCACACAAAAAAACTTTCTGTTTAACATTAGCAGCTTCTATACACATAACACCAAACCCATAACTGTTTCTGTAACTCATGTCAATCTAGTGTGTATATATATCCCTGAGTTTCTCTTATGTAAAAAAAAGTCTTAGCCCCATTAATGAGACTGTGTCTATGTCTTTTTGTATCTCTATACAAGAGAAGAAAGAGAGAGAGGAAAAAAGATAGAGAGATACTAGCATAGATGTAAAGAATGAGAAAATAGGAGAGCAACGAATAATAGGAATACAAAGATTTGAATACAAGGGTTTGATAACAAACAGACATGCAGAAAGGGAGATTTTTACAGCAAAAATGACAGCTGGATTGGACTCTATGGGAAAATGGCTGTATTCATTCCACTAATCCCCTTAGCTATTTGCTAAACTATGGCCCCTCCCCATACTTGACTAGGGGGTCTTACATCAACCGTGCAATCCAGTGTCGTCCGTCATTTGTTCATTAAGAACTCTGTATCACATTAACTACATACCCTTGCAACGGACTTCCTGACTTATGACATAGAAATGGAAAAAATTAACTCTTGGTGACTCATCTGAGATACATAAAACGATATTTTGGAGAAAAGTATGTACGTACTTAATTTTGGATAATGATTCTCAGCCAAACAAATTATCATGAGTCACTGCAGCCTAAAACAAAGAGTGTTCCAATGATCCATTGTTAAGTAGTCTTTCAAGAGTAATTTTCCTATTTCTCTATCCCACCCCTTTAAGCACTAAGTCTATATTTCTTTCGTGTACCCTTATCTGTGAGAAGAAAAACAAGATAGTTATCTTAAAACAGCAAACGAAACAAACATTTCCATTCTTTATCATCAGCCAGCGATCAGAAAAGCAAGCATGTGACAACATAAAACAAACAAGCAAAATCAACAAAGATTACTTTTTAAATCAGTTTTTCCTAAACTAGCACATTAATACTTACCACAGTTTAACATTTACCTTGCCTGGTTGTAGGACTACAGATATGATCTGACTTCTAGAGTTGACTATAGTTCTCCCTGCTGCTGTGAGGTGTGTAGGTGACTGTTGGAAAAACCTCTGAGTCTTTTGTGCGCCTTCTTTGTGGGTGTATATGTAATTCCCCTTTAGGTGGCCCAAGTCTGTTTGCTTCCGCTCTCGTCATTGTACAGTCCCTTGCTTGATGTCCTGTTTTATGGCATCTAAAACACTTCCTCAACTCATGTCATTTCTGTTCCTTAAACCAGGAGTTATTATACTGTGGTCGTGTGTGCAGTCCCTCTAGTGCTTGGATACTCACCATCATTAACCTATCACTTAATGTCTTTTTCTGTTTATTTATTCTTTTATCATGTTCTATGGCTGACTCCCTGAGAACATTTACAGCGATTCCTTTCCAGTGTGGTAATGAAGTTTGCACCCTGCTTTTCAAATTTTCCCTGAGGCCATCCATTAAGACTGAAACAGCAACCTCTCTGTAGTGTACATTATCTTTTATGTCTGATACCCCAGTGTATTTGGCCATCGCTATCAGAACCCTGCAAAAATAGTCTGCTGCATTTTCACTATCCTTTTGTTTGATAGTAAAAATTTTACTCCAGTCCACTATTGTAGGAAAGTATATGGCCAACTGAGAAATTATGCGTTTAATACTTTCATGGTTATCACCGTCTGTTGAGGATCTATCCTCCTCCAACATACAATCCTTAATAAACTTTTGTATATCAGTATTGAGAGGAAGACAGGTCTTCAATAATACTTGCCAATCGTTATTAGTTGGCTCGTACACATTACCATAATATCTAATAAACTTCTGACCTTTGGCCAAATCTTTTCTAGGATCAGGGAAATCCGACAAAATTGAAAACATTTAAGACCTAGTCCCTTTATCATGTTTTAAGGGAACTTCACCATCTTTGTCCGCCTTCCCAGTGGGAACTGCTGTTGTGCGGACAGGATGCAGACCTACCAAATCACTATGTTCTGAACTAGTTGCTGGAATTGCTGTTGCAGTACAATGAATGTCCCCCTTTCAATTAGTTTCCATATTATTCACACCGATTTCAGCCGATGCCCCTGCTGGTGGGATTGTTCCTTTTCCTTGTCCGTGTGGTGCCCTTTTCACATTACCAGCATGAGCAATGGCCGAAATAACGGTGGGTACATTTCCTTCTTCTGAAACATTACTCTTAACACGACTTAATACAACATACAAGTTACTGGTTACAGTTTTTACAGTTTTGGTATTGGCTGTACCTACCACCCCAACCGCATGTGGCGGCGAGGGTGCGCACGCGCTCAGTTCTCCACGCTTTGCAACGCTCACTTCGGTTGTGCGCGCGATTTGCGCCACGCCTACTTCTGCTGAACACGCACTCCCTTGCCACGTGTACCCTTCTTGTTGCCACAATTTTAAACAGTCATCATGTTCAATTCTCGTTTTTGTTGATTTAATCAACCGTACTTTATCTCTAACATTATTTAACACCTCTAAGTCAAAACTACCTATGTTTGGGAAAGGTTTTACACACTCCCGGGTCAATTTGACCCATTTGTCGCAGTATGCCGTTGCATATGCACCATATTTATTATGCATAACATACTTTGCTGAACCAACCGGCCATTCATTAGCCAGCACACAATTGGCCATGTCTTCTTGGCCCTGGACGACTTCAACAGGTACGTCCCCTCAACTCCACGCTACTGAGTACCACAAAACAATAGCACGCGATTGTCAGCGTACTCACTGGAGAAACAACCTAACACAACTGGGATCAGACAAGTACCAACTTTGCAATACCCTGCTTTTCCTAGTTTGAGTACTTTACCACTGTTAGCAACCGATATCAATCAAGAATATCAGTGGTTGCAGCGTATTTCCTCCCACATCTCCCAAGTCACAATCACGGCTGCACTAAATCAACCATGCGGTCCGATCGCACAGCTTACAGATACTAACAATCAGTAAACTTTGCGATTACTATTGGGAATGCCGTGAAAACCTGTTATTTTCGCTTCGAGTATACCTGCCATGTATACTCTGTGGTGTCTCTTTATCACCTGCTCTTTGTTAGAACAGAACACCACTTCACACTTTATATTATATTACATTATTTTATATGCCATTATTTTGTTTTTCCTGATTGTACATTAACAAGTAACTACTTTTTACCTGTTATTATTCTACTATTTATATACCTTTATCTTGTTTTTCCTGATTTTATATTTACCAGCAACTACTTTTACCTGTTATTATTCTTGCCTATTTCCATTGTCCTTATTACCTCTCCTTCTGTTATTCCTTGCCTTCCACGCCCTAATTGGTTATTGTCCTCCATCTTGCTATTGTCTCCCTGCTTAGTCTTACCTGTTATCCACTGTCCTTATTATCTTACTGTTCTGCTATCATTCTTACCTGTTTTCATTGTCCTTATTACCTCTCCTTCTGTTATTCCTTGCCTTCCACGCCCTAATTCGTTATTGTCTTCCACCTTGTCAATGTCTTCCTACCATTGTTCTTACCTGTTTTTCACTGTCCCCACTATCTCACTGTTCTGTTACTCTCTCTACCTACTATGCCTCCCCGCTCTCTCTCCATACCCATACTCTCCGCCCGCCCTACTTCTCCCGTTTCTCCCCGCCCTCCTCCGCGCGCTGCTCATCTTGCTAACCTCATCCCCATTTCCCCCCTCTCCTCTCCCCCTTTCTTCTGTGCCCTCTGGAATGCCAGATCCGTCCGCAACAAGCTGACTGCTATCCACGACCTCTTTCTATCCAACCCTTTAACCTTCTTGCTGTTACTGAAACTTGGCTCTCCGATTCTGATACTACTTCCCCCGCTGCCCTCTCCTATGGTGGCCTCTCCTTCACCCACTCCGCCAGGCCTTCTCCTCTCCTCCACCTGTACTTTTCATGTCATTCCCCCTGAACCCTCCCTCTCCTCCTCCTCCTTTGAAGCGCACTCCATCCGCCTCCATGTCACTGTCATCTACCGCCCCCCTGGCCCCACCTCCCTCTTCCTTGACAACTTTGCTAGCTGGCTTCCTCACCACCTCTCCTCCGATCTCCCCTCGATCATTCTCCATGACTTTAACATCCCCATCGACAACCCCACTTACCCTGCTTCCAGCAAACTGCTCACCCTCTCTTCCTCCCTTGGTCTCACCCAATGGACCTCCTCCTCTACCCACTGCCTTGGTCACTTCCTTGATCTTGTCTTCTCCTACCTATGTAGTCTCTCCGACTTCTCCATCTCTCCCTTTCCTCCCTCCGACCACCATCTCCTCTCCTTCTCTCTCTCCTCTTCTCCTGCTCCCCTCCCCCTGCCCAAACCTACTCTGTCCATACGCAACCTTGATGCTCTTGACCCTGTCTCTCTGTCCTCCTCTCTTGATACCCTCCTTTCTCCACTTTCCTCCCAGGCCTGCCCCAACCAGGTGGTCTCCCTCTACAATCACACCCTCACCTCCGCTCTGGACACGGTCGCCCCTGCCCACTCCGTCCACCCCCGCTGCTCCAAACCCCAATCCTGGCACTCCAAATTTACCCGCTTCCTCCAAAAATGCTCCCGTACCGCCGAATGTCACTGGAGAAAATTCCGCTCCCTGGCTGACTTCCTCCACTTTAAATTCATCCTTTCATCCTACAGCTCTGCCCTCTCACTCGCTAAACAATCTTTTTTTAAATCCCTCATCTCTTCCCAGTCCTCTAACCCCCGCCGCCTCTTCGCCACCTTCAGCACTCTCCTGGCCCTCCCCTCCCTCCTCCCTGACTGCCTCTGATTTCGTCTCCTTCTTCTCCTCTAAAATCGAGGCCATCCGACTTGAAATCTCCTTCTCCACTCTCTCTTCCACCCCTCCCACTCTTCCGTCCTCCCCCCCAACCACCTTTCCCTCCACTCCTTCCGCCCCACCACTGGCGAGGAAGTCCACTCTCTCATTTCATCCTCCCCTTCCACTACTTGTCCCCTGGATCCGATCCCCTCCCACCTTCTTCGCTCCCTTTCCCCCACCACCTGCTCCCAACTCGCTCACCTCTTTAATCTCTCCCTCTCCACTGGCATCTTCCCCTCCTCCTTCAAACATGCTCTCGTATCCCCCATTCTTAAGAAACCTAATCTCGACCCCACTTCTCTCTCGAACTATCGCCCATATCTCTTCTCCCCTTTGCCTCCAAAATTCTCGAGAGGCTCATCTGCAGCCGTCTCACCTCCTACCCTTCTGAACACTCCCTCCTTGATCCTCTCCAGTCTGGTTTCTGCCCCCTCCACTCCACTGAAACTGCCCTGGCTAAAGTGACCAATGATCTCCTCTCTGCTAAAGCCAGGGGCCACTTCTCCCTTCTCATCCTCCTTGACTTCTCTGCAGCCTTTGACACCGTTGACCACCCCCTACTCCTTCACACCCTCTAGTCTTTCGGCCTCTCCGGCCCAGTCCTGTCCTGGTTCACCTCTTACCTTACTCACCGATCCTTCTCTGTCACCACCTCTGGGTCTCTCTCCCCCCCATCCACCCTTCCAGTCGGGGTCCCTCAGGGCTCTGTTCTGGGACCCTTACTCTTCTCTCTATACACCTCCTCCCTGGGTGAACTCATCAGCTCCTTCAGCTTCAGCTACCACCTTTACGCTGATGACACTCAACTATACCTCTCCTCTCCTGATCTCTCTCCCTCCTTCCTCTCTAGTGTGTCCGCCTGCCTCTCTGCCATCTCCTCCTGGATGTCCTCTCAATTCCTCAAACTTAACCTTGCCAAAACTGAGCTCATAGTTTTTAATCCCTCTCATACCTCATCCCCTTCTGACCTCTCCATCACTGTTGACAACACCTCTATCTCCCCTGTCCCCCAACTTCGCTGCCTTGGTGTCATCCTCGACTCTTCTCTCTCCTTTGGCTCCCACATCCTCTCTCTTGCTAAATCCTGCCGCTTCCAGCTGCATAACATCGCTCGCATCCGGCCCTTCCTCTCCCAAGATGCCACCAAATCTTCTGCCTCTGTTCCCCTACTCTCCCTCTCTCCCCTGCGTCTCTCTGTCTGTCCACCCCTCCCCTTAGATTGTACGCTCCTTTGAGCAGGGCCATCTCTCCTCCTGTTTCCACCACTTCTAACTCTGCTCTCCAGCTACTTAGCCCTCCTCCTCGAGGGTCCTCCACCCCAC
The DNA here is from genome assembly GCF_038048845.1 of Mixophyes fleayi. Taxonomy (NCBI): domain Eukaryota; kingdom Metazoa; phylum Chordata; class Amphibia; order Anura; family Limnodynastidae; genus Mixophyes; species Mixophyes fleayi. Next base: position 254,388,365 of record NC_134402.1, read on the forward strand.
GTCCACTCTCGCTCCTTCCTCCCCCCTGGGGGTCTACCTGACTTCCGCGCCCTCCTTCTTGGGCCCGTCATTTGCAGATCCTCCCTTCCCCTTCCCCGCCCTCTCTAGATGTGCATTGAGCTTATTGAGTAACTGTGCTTACTGTTTACTGTACTGTGCTGTCTCCCATTGTATTATAATTTGTTTGTCCCTGTACGGCGCTACGGACACCTTGTGGCGCCTTATAAATAAAAACTAATAATAATAATAATAATAATATATCCTGTTCACACCGAGAACAGAACCTTTGTTGTCAGGTCCTCTTTTTACCGTGCCCCGTCAGACACACCTGAACCAAAGCGCTATCAATTTTTCATCAGTTCCACGCTGCCCTCCCAATACTCAATCACGGCCTTACCATGCGGTCGAATCGCACCGCTCAAACTAGTTATCAATACACATCGTGATTAGTATTGGGCGCACGTGCAAAAACCTATATTCCGTTACCAGTATACTTTTGTCTTTATGTACTTATATTCACATACACACACACAACCTTTTGTTTTCTGTACAGAAAATAGATTTCCCTAACAATGATAATATTTTTTCAGAGGCTTTAACAATTGATTATACTATACATATATAACAGACTATGAACACGACCGTTGAAAGACGCGACAACAATACCTGAAGTTCATACACGCTAAACAGGAAGTACACATACGCTATGGAATGCAATACCTTTTAAAACGCAAAACGACAATAAAAAGAAACATTTTTCTTTCTTGTCCCTAGATTCAAGTTAGCATTCCTTCAGATTATGCAACAACGGACATTCGGTTTCGCAACACAGAGTGAACAACAGGTTTTGAACACATTGCATTCTTTCCCGAATGTGACGCGTCAATCCACCCTTTGTTGAGGAACCGAAAACCGTAAGAGTTGCATACCTGCCGATAACGTAACCTCCAAACTCAGAGCCCCCAAATTATTAAAGTAATTCTATCATTTTCAAATAAGCATTGCATAGGCGATTGTATTGTGTTTCCAAGGCACAAAGTAATTTATTTTAGCAGATGTAAAAAGTTAACAGTTAAATACATGATTATTATATAATACAGTACAGTACAGCCAATACCAAAAGATACAAACATACCGCTGCGTTCGCATGCGCTTCGCTGCGCTCCCACGGGTACCAGTGAACAGTAGTTCACTCTTGAATACTGTGGTCAGAGAATGACTGAAGCTAGTGGGAGCGCAGCTATGATTATATACATTCAGTGTTACAGAGAGAACAATGCAGATGACGTGGCTTGCTTCTATAGGTCCAGACTTCAGGCGGGTCCAGGGTAAACAGGTCATAGGCTAGTTCAAACAACCCCCTCAAAGGCTGAGGTCAACATTCCAGATGATTCTCCCGCCCAGAAAACAGTTACAACTAGTCCATTAGCATTTTACAGTTTGATATCACTCTGACTATTTATTCCCTAACATCAATAACTAGAGTATGCAATATGCGATATTTACGGCGAACGAACCAGACAACTGCTGATGAATAGGGGAATAAAATGATATCAGACATGACACATTTCCTATAACCTGAACCTTAAATAACACTAAAGTGTACATATAATCATAATATATAAACTAATAATAAACTAAATACTATCTGCTCATAAATCACTGTGGATCGGAATCATTTTATATATGAAATATATAAATAACTAAATGTTGTAGTGCGAGTGTGTGCGTATTTTACCGTGTGATCGCAGTATGCCACGTGTAGCGTGGCATACTGAGTGCAATCCCACAACAAAACAATGTTAACCAATATACTTTCGTTCATCCAATTATACTACTTCGACAAGCCCCTGCAATTTTGTCACCCTAGGCCCAGTCTATGTGGCATTTTCCCCAAATCCACGACTAAACTATGGATTTAATTAGGTTGCCCTTTCTCCCATCTAAGACCTCTTTGAAATAGAGGTCTTAGTTCTCTCCATTCACCAATATCTCTCTGGTTATGAATTACAAGTGGAGAGCAGGGAACATAACATTTCTAAGTACACTTGACTAATATCTTGATGCAATTGTTATAATTGTGGCATGCAGACAGCGGATGGATGAGATTGCTACACTTTAGATAAAATATGTGCCTTACCTCCCACATAATCATCTCCTCACAAATATAAAACTTTTTTTAAAAAAATTGTGAAAGCAATAGGAAATAACAAGGTGGAGGACTGTCACCACATCAAGTCTAGATATCAGCTTTATAGCAAAGCTATAGAAATTAAACATTGTCCCAAAAAATACATTTTTCATAGTTATGTAATACATGTTTCTTGTTCATCTGTGTGTAAATGGGTTTTCTGTTTATTAAATGTAATATTATGATGAAGGTATGATCCTGAGAAAATATATTGTCATTTTTAGATTTCATCACTAGAAATGGTCTTGCACACAAAAGAAGCACCCAAGGTCATAAAACCAATTAGCCATTCACAGTGCTTCCTTGAGTGACCTCACATGAAGGGGGGCTGCAGGCCAAAATAAATGTATTTAAAAATCATTAAAAAAAACTGTTATCCATTGTCCTTTCTTGTTGTGGTAAATTTGATTATCTATCTGTTTCTTGCCAACCCCAGGCCAACAGATTGCATGAATATATGTGAGGGTTCAATATTGGTGTTATTCCATTTTATGTTAAGAAACTTGTTTATATAATTGTTTATTAGTGTGCGTCTTTATATTATATATTTTTAAATGTCAAGCAGTTTTTTCACGATATTAAACTCCATTTAATAATGTTATGTCTTTGTGTTCTTAAGGGATTCATTTGCCAGATAGCTTGGCTAGTATGGATGCTGCATAACAAAAATACATGGAGATTGGTTGTTTTGTAATAACTCTGGTTGCTTAAGTGCTGATTGTAGTGGGATATAAGTTGGGAAGAACTGAAGAGCTTTGAAATTAAATCTTGGTGGTGGCAGTGTTGGAGAATTAATAGCAAATGTGAGGTTTAATTTAAAGGGTATCTGTATCAATTTTAGACAGACCATTTTGTTGTCTTTGTTGCACACATCATACAGACTTAGGTGAGTGCTGTATATGACATCTACATGTTTCCACCTTTCATGTTTCCACCTTCCAATGTCATTCTGTTCAAGAAACACACTGGTAGCTGCACAGAAATGCCAGTCACTAATGGCTGCTTTAATATTGGTGGCTTATAATGCTTCTGCTGTTCTCACCATCAGTTACTATTGTTATTTCACTACCTTACGCATAAATTGTTTTCAACACATCTTGGATTGGATGCTCATTTGGGCAGATCCATCTTCACATATTGTTTCATGTAACTGCATGTTACACTCAGTGGCGCACGCAGGGGGGGTTTCTGAGTCTCTAGAACCCCCCCCCCTGTGCTAACTAAGTGGCCACTGTCCTATACAGCAGCCGCGGCGTTGTCAAAGAAGCGTCAGCGGCGGTGCTGTATTGTATACAGCACCGCCGCAGACGCTTCTTAGACAGCGCCGCGGCTGCTGTATAGGACAGCGCTGGCGAAACGGAGCTGCGCAGCAGCTCTAGCTCGTTTTTTGTTTTTTTTTTGGGGTCGGCGGGGGGAAACCCCCCACCGACAATCCTCCGTGCGCCGCTGACACTATCTGTAATGTTGCTTTGTAACACCAACTTCCTGTTAGTTTTATGTTGTTTAGAGGTGTATGGAGCTTAACAATGCCTCTAGTGATATAAACTTTTGGATAGAGGCATAAGTGTCTACTCAGCTTGTTCTTAGCGTCATGTTGCTTGGCTACCTGCTTGTTAATGAACATCACAGAGTCTAACAATGAGCTCTTACTTTGGGATCCATTATCGAGTTCCAAGGTTATACTAACTTTTTACAAATATTGTCTGGTTTTAGTGCTTCATATTTTGTTGCAAAAAAAATCATATTAGAGAAATATGTGAGATTTGAAAGTAACTTTCATCTTTTTGTACACTATCTAATGAAGCATATAACCACAATATATTTTGACAAGTCACATGATCCTGATATCTGTTTTAAAACAAACACCAACATAATTATAAAAGCGGCAAAGATTGATTGGTCACAATAAAATACCAAGTAAAAGAGTTAAACATCAAAATGATTAAATTATAATATATGTTACAAGAAGGTTTGTTTATAAAGGATCTTAGAAATTCATCACATAGTGAACTGAGTGCGGACACTGAGTGGGGAGTAACATTTAGATTTCCTTATATGGATATCAAATTCTAAACAGAAGATATTACTAGAATTGAATGAACTTTCTCTGTGTAAAATTATTTGGGAGACTCAAAGAATTGTTTATGTCACATATAGGAAAATTAAAGGTGTGTCTTGATATCTACATTGAATGTTAATTCAAATATTTGCCTGTAGGAGTATTTAAAAATGTTCCTTGTAAGACTCCTTGAGGAATAATTGCACATATTACATCTGAAAGCGCTAGTACACATATCCCACTATATGTTTTTATTGTATTTGAGTGTGATGGCACTTGGAGATGGGTGTTAGGTAGTTTTGGACGTTTTTATGAAGTGAACTCCCCTGGGCTTATGATGTCCTAGTAGAGGAGCAAATAATGCCTCATTCAGTTTCTATTTACTCTGCTTGATGACATGTTACCTCTTTAAACATCCTTATTCCCATGGTTATCTAGCTTTGTCAAACTAGTTTGGTAACTTCCAGGCTCAAAAAAGCCTTAAATAAAAAATCTATGCTTAGTCAACTCCTTATCCCTACTTTTACCCCTACTTAATGGAGAACCTTTTTATGATGCATGCACCTTTCTGAAAAATATACAACAAAACAGACAAATAATAAAAATGCTACTCCATTGGTACTTCACTCCAGTTAAGGTCAACAGGTTTTATCCTTATATGTTACCCAGATTGTAGTTTCCTCAAAGATGCATACTTAGTTGGTGGTAGCACAAAGTCGCAGGTCAATGACCTTTACCCACCATATTTGTGTTAGTTTTAAATGCCCCTACTCAGTCTATAAAAGTAAGGCTTGAGTAAAGATGCAGATGAGTTACTATTGTGTTGCAATTGGCTTCTAAATAGTAATCCCTTGATACCAATAGGCTGTGTACCAGGGAAGAATTGGTTGATCTCTTTCAGTGTTTTACTCAGTGGTCGAAGTGGAATTGTTGAAATGGCAGTTTGCAAATTTAGAAATGGCAGTATGGAAAAAAAGGATGGAATTTGATAGTGTTACAAATCAAAGCAGTAGGAGAAGTGGCTGTATGGCATACGACTATATACCAGCCTACTACAACCACTGGTTTTAATGATAAATTTCACCATTGGCTCTCCTGCCATCTTGTATATCCATTGACTGTATATACTTAACCTGATTATTTAGCTTCCTATCCAACTGTATTCTCTATATGTATTGCTTATCTAAATCTATTATATAAATGTTATGCTATGCTTTGATATAATACCTGTGTAATCGTAATCTATGTATCATACTTTGTGTTTTGTATTCTATTTATCCATTTGAAAATAATAATACAACAATTACCTCATGAGTTTAGGGGCATGTTTGTATTAATTGCCTGAGACGTCCTTTACTTTCAAAGTTCCTCTGACATTTGGGAGGTGCAAACTTTGAATGAAGAAAATGTAAACCTTGTGTCACATATACATGTAGAAACTGAAAGAAAAAAATTCGAGAATGTCACTATAACCTTTCAAACAGATAATACATCACAAGAAGGCCCAAAATTACCATAAGGCAAAAGCCTTCCATGCTTAAATTAGCTACGTAAAATTTACTACACCTTTGAATTTATCAGAAGGAAAAAACCTTGTATGCTTAAAATAAAAATGTAACAATTTCTACGCCTTTGAATAAAGGTGCTGACCAGCATGGACCATCACCCTCTTTCTGACCTATTCCCTATGTAGTAAAAATGGGGTGTGATTGGTGTGATCTTAATAAAATTATCTTTCTCACAGCATGTGGATCTAATTGCTTGCAGTAACTCATTAGGTGGAAAAGGTATATGTCGCCGGGTTCTGCATTGTTCGGCTGCTGCACGTCTGGGGCGAAATAGATATTATAAAGTGTGCGCTGCGGCGCCAGGCAGTATAGTGGTTTAATGTTTTAAGTAAATAAATGAAAGTATGTGATGTAACCAGCGAGCAGTGCCGGGAGTGTAAACCGTGTATGATAAATGTATATTATGGAAATAATCAAAATTCCAGGCGCAAATAAGATAAATGAACTCTACTAACACAGCATCTAACAGACAATCTAACTATCACTCATTCAAGGTGCATCAAGTTCACGTCCATTACATAATAAAACATGTCCAATTCTGAATGACTTTGGTAAATGTAATGTCTCTTATATTTCTTGTATCCTTTTGTTGATGGAAGGCAAATCTTGTAGAGAACCCCCCGATTTTGTCAGTAGATACAGAAAAAAAGAGAAAAAAAAAAGGGAAGAAAAAAGGAAAAAATGTAACAGATATAATATACCTCAGGATATAGCTAGATATCCAAAGCAGGAGACCCTTAAAGAGCCGGTGAAGGAGATTCGAAAATGCCTATAATGCCACCACGTGAAAAGCTTTAATACCAATTTAAAATAATGTTGGGGTACATGCCTCTTCAATTCTGCTTACTCTATATCCATGCGAACCTGCAAAGTCAGATAGTTTTATACTTTCTCATATCATGGGTCAAATGCTTTCAACTGCTTATGATCCCATGCTCAGTGTTATACAGTACATATGAAAGACAAAATCATGTCCAAAACTAGTGTGTTACCTTTTAAAACACTGGTTTAAATCGTATAAATAGATGCAAGAATCAATAAAAGCCGCACATATAAAATATCCTCTTATAGAAATAGCAAGTCTACTCCTACCAGAGACATGAAAGATAGTCAGTGTTCTCAAAATGTCAATATGCCCCCGGGCTGCTGTTTGATTCTTTTTCCTTGAAATAGAACCAAGATACTGGTTTGAAACGCATTGGTGGTGACAGAGCGGTTCCAGCAAGCCTAAAGTTTAGCCGATGACTGAAAGCATTTGTCAAACAGCATCCCGGGAGTATACTGAAAACATCGGGGGATTCTCTACAAGTTTTTCCTTCTATCAAAAGGATACAAGAAATTTAAGAGACATTACATTTACCAAAGTCATTCAGAATTGGACACATTTTATTATGTAATGGACTTGAACTTGATGCACCTTGAATGAGTGACAGTTAGATTGTCTGTTAGATGCTGTGCTAGTAGAGAGTTAATTTATCTTACTTGCGCCTGGAATATACACATTGTTATTGAATATCTGTGATTGTGGGGAGAAGTGGCTCCCTACTGTTATATTAGGGCAGCAGTTCGTGGACCACTTATAAAAGGTCACTCTGTATATTTGTATGTTATGCAAATGTTTAATGCAATTAATGAATATGTTTAATGTGCTTCTGCTGCAGTGCCAGTAGTTAACTAGAATGTAGCGCTGAAGAGGTTATCTCCCAGCGCTAGGCATCAGGAGTGTTAAAATGCATGTGTATGTGAAAAATGTTTTTCAAATGAATCAAATGTGTATGAATAATAAATCAAAAAGTACTTACCCAGTCCTTGGTGGTCCAGCGGGGGCTGCAGGGGCAGCCGTGGATCCTCAGTTGGTAAGTCCCTCCGGCAGCCACTGAAGCTGGCTGCCGGAGTGACTTACCAACTAACCTCATAGATGCAAATAGATCCAGGAGGTGCAGCACCTCCTGGGGTCCCAGGAGGCTAAACCTCATACTTGAGTTCAAAGAGCTTCAGGTAGCGGCAGGGCAGGGACTGCTGCTTTGGGATCTGTCTGCTTTCCCCCTAGTACTCCCGAGGGGGGAGAGACAGACCCCGGTGCTGGGTCCCTGGAAGTAGTTTTAGGCAGGAGATTTAAAAGATAAATCTCCTGCCTCAGATAGACCGGCACCAGGGGAGGAGAGGAGGCTGAGCTTCTCTCTCCCTGGCAGCTGGTGGACAGCGGGGAAGTACACTCCCCCCTGGCACTAGCTTCAATGTAACAAGGCTGCATGAATCAGTCTGGATTGGTTAAAGGGGCAGGAGGCTGGAATACCTCCTGCCAAGCTAGTTTCCAAAATTATATTTAAAGAGCCCTATTTTACCTTGAAATGTATTATTCCATCTGTACCTTCTGAGATCACTAGTACCATAAACTAGTGTGCAACTGTCCTCATTAAGACACTTGAGCTAATAAAACATCACTTCTTCAAGAGCCTGCTTTGATGCCTACTTACCTGCTGTAATTCCTGTGATTTACAGATTTGACCAATCTAATCCATTATCCGGCTGTTCTGAGGTTGGAACCCCGCATCCAGTACCAACTCTCTGCCCGTTACCTGCAGTTCTGGCCAGTTTGATAGGCCAGAGGGAACTATCCACAGCAACCCTAACTTGAAAGCAATAGGCCAGTGTACCAGCCAGGTGCCCAGCAAGGTGGTACTTTCAGCAAGAGTTACCCAGAAGGATGTGGTTCTAGGTACCGGTAAAGGAGCCTAGTGGTGGCAGCAGCAAAAGCCCCTCCTACTGCGGTTAGAGGGCTCATTTTGGACAAAGAAAAGGGAATGGTGGCAAGGCAAGCCCAGCTGGTCCCCAGCAACACAACAGACAGGGTGGCATAGGTGGTCTATCCTGTCACAGTATATATTATAAATCATTGTTCAAACGAGCTATAGTTTCAGACTGGATAAAGTTTAATGTAAGTGCTTAGTTCATATATTAGGAATGAGCAGAGTACTTACTGGACAATCTAGTCCCTCCAGTTTGATGGCATTTGCCCTATATGAATAATCTCACCTTTCCAATAATATAAGTGTCCGTCTCCACAAGAGCTCTGGGATAAACAATTGCAAAGCCTACCAGAATAAGTAGGCCCATAAAGGTACCAGTGATGTAGCTAGCTGTCTGAATGACATCTATGTGTGGCATGGATTTCGCTTCCTTGACACATCGTGCACTTTGATCAGAAGAATTAACCCATAGATTTAGTGAAAAGAAGGTCATTGGTGACTTTAGTAAAGTCTATGTGTAGTGGAGAGCATGGAATCCAGCTTTAAGCCAACAGAGGTAGTGAAAGAAGAGGAAACTTGTGAGTCATAATAGACAATTAGCTTGAGTAATTTGTAGGTGAATGGGAGAAGAGAAATAGGGTAGTATCTAGCAAGGCAGGGTTGAGAGAAGGTTTTTGAGAATAGATGAGACTAGAAAAAGTTTAAAGGATGAGAGGAATATGCCAGTGGAGAGAGACATGTCAAAGATGTGGGCTAGGTGAAGGCTGGCATTAGGAGAGAGTGAGCAAAGAAAGTGAGAGGTGATTGGGTTAAGGGGACAGAGAAGATGACAGAAGAACAAGGCCCTCATTTCTAGCAACAGGGGAAAGAACACATGATAGGTTGGTTAGAGAGGATGGTAAAGGGGGTTGGTGGAATGATATTTCATGATGAAGGTCTTAAAGGTAGATGAGATGACAATTGAGGTGTGGAAACAGTAGACAGGGAAATATAAATGCATCAGAAGTGTGAGATGAAGTTACATGTGGGGAAAGGAGAAGTGGGCATGAGAATCCAGGTAAAAACAATTATGCTTAAAATTACATTTCTTAAGGAACCAAGCAGAGCATATGTGTCATAATGATTGAAAAACAACAAGATGCCCTTTCCCAGTACTCATGTAGAAAACATATTGTCATATGTAGTTATCTAGATTGTAACTGATTACAATTGGTTTCAAAATTCAAATTATAGTCTAGTAGAGAGAATACATTTAGTGCCACCCCTGTGTACCATTCAAAAAAGCATAAGTGATGTGGAAAATAGTACTAATATAAGAGTTAAAATGGGTCTGATTCATATTCGGACGTATGTGAATTTGTGTGGTGTATCTTGCGTGAAATAGATCTGCGCTTGCTCAGAAATGGACCTTACACCAATGAATGCAATTACATGAAATGAATTTCCAAACGCAAATGACACTTACTACTGTCTACAACTTGAGAGCCAGAACGGGGGAGGGAAGGGGCTGACTAATGAAGGCTATGTACAGTAAGGGCATGCTAAGGGCATTCTGATGCAGATGTGGCCTGTGTTTCTCGTAAGTACACTTGGGGGTAAATGTATGAAAGTCCGATTTTTTAAACTCGCCGGAAATCGGCGACTTTGCAGGTAAAATTTAAAGCGGCGACGCCTTGTAAAGGCATGTTTGCTTTTACAAGCCATCGGCGCTTTAAATTTTCAATGCAAAGTCGCTGATTTCCGGCGAGCTGAAAAAATCGGACTTTCATGCATTTACCCCTTGGTTTCATCCATATCATTTGCACCAGCTACAGGACAGGTGTAAGTGCCGACAGATAGTTATTGTGTTGAAAACTACACAAATGATAGCCACTAGCTAGCACAGAACATGTGTATGCAAGTAAGATAGACTATAAAAAGGTATTGTATGTACAGTGCGCATTAAAAGCATCTTTATTTATGCAATGTTAAAAACATGTATAATTATTTTTTTAATCCATATTATTATTAATGATTATACTGTTACAAGTGTCTGTTTCTCAGCAAGAACTTTATATTCACTAAAGTGCCTTCTTCCCAGCAACTGTTCACCTTACACCAAATGTGTCACACACCATGCTCTCAGGTTCTGTCACTTACCTCTTCCAAGTTGTCCCTGCAATCCTCAGGCTCTGCATCTTACTCTCTGTAAGATGCTGTCCAGTCTGTCTCCACTCCAGAGATCCCTCCAGAATCAGAGTATGGTGGTGGCCATCTTAGATTTAGTCACATGATTCCTCTCAGCCAATCAGGTGATAACAGTCTCCATTTCAGATTCCATCCAAAACCAGTCCATGGGAGCTGCCATCTTTGATATAGTCACCTGATCCATCTCAGCAACTCAGAGTGCTGCTTCTGTCCAGCTGACTGCAGTCTCCAATCAGGAATCAACAACAAATATAAAAGGACTTCCTGGAGCCCTTACCTGTTGCCAGTGCAATGTTGTATTTCAGACCCCAACCTGGTTTCCAGCAGTCTGCAGTCTTTCTATTAATCCAGATCTGACAGTGCAGTCTGCATTCTGGCTCCAGTCCGATTTCATCCATTCTGGTTCCAACATTCTGTTCCAGTCCGGTTACAGTGATCCACTTCCACCATTGCGGTTACAACATTCCGGTTACAATCTGGTCCAGCATTTCGGTTCTAGTCCAGTCCAGCAGTCCAGTTCCTGTGTGCTCTCCTCTGTTAGTGTAATCCCCATCTGCACCAGTCCATTCACTACATGCAGAGGAACATTATCAGGCCACCCAGCTTTGTCTACGTAGTCACCAGTCCAGCTCCAGAGACACAACCCAGTCTGGGTACAGACAGATCCTCAAGCGTGACAGTTTGCACTGGCCTAAAGAATCCCACTAGTGATCTGCCCCAAGGAGCAGGCTCAATGCAAAGCGGCAATCTACTCTCAGTTCCGGTGACTCTTCTGTCTCTTTTCAAGCTTCACCTGTTCAAGTTCCTGCCATGGCTTCTCGTCTCCATCTGCCAACTCCTGCCAAGTTTAATAGCGATCTAAAATTGTGCAAGGGGATTCTGAATCAATGTGAGATCCATTTTGAGCTACAGCCTAGCAATTTCCCTACGGAGAAAGCAAAAGTTGTATTCATTATCTCTCTCCTATCGGGACAAGCATTAGCCTGGGCATCTCCTTTGTGGTAAAGAGCAGATCCCCTGCTCATGTTCTGGATTCACCGCAGCTTTCCGTCGGATCTTTGACAAGCCAGGCAGAACCACTTCAGTGTCCTTAGATACTCTACGCCTTCAACAAGGCTCTCGTCCTGATGGCCAATATCTGGTTCAGTTCCAATATTAGTTTCTGAGTGGAAGTGGAATGATGAGGCCTTGATCGCAGCCTTCTGAAGTGGCTTGTCCGATAAAATTAAGGATGAACTATCTACTCGCGATCTGCCTTCTACACATGATGAACTAATTTCCCTGTGTACTAAAGTTGATTTATGCTTTCTGGAGCATGCCCTGGAGAAAGGAAGAGGTGAAAGGGTTAAGCCGCATCATCAACTTCGACCCCAGCACTCCTCACTGCCAAGCAATGAGCCCATGCAAGTGATCCGCTCTCATTTGACCAAAGAGGAGAGTCAGAGATGCCGACTGGCGAACTTATGCCTTCACTGTGCAGTTCCGGGACACTTTCTTGATTCCTGCCTGAAGCGTGCAGATAACTCCCACTCCTAACCGGTGATGGAGAAGCTAGTTTAGGAGTAGTCAATTCTTCTCCACAAAAATATGATTGTGTACTAGCAATCACTCTTGAACATGATCAGCGAACCAAGAACCTCTCGGTTCTTCTTGATTCTGGTGCCGCTGAAAACTTCATTACTGCCACAGTTGAGGCTACCCACAGAGTTGTTACCTCGACCATTCTACATCATGGCAATGGATGGAAGTCGCATCTCAAATAGTATTATCACCCACCAGACTCATCCTCTGAAGATTAAAGTGGGGGTTCTGCACTCAGAATTGCTTAAGCTTCTTATTATGCCCTAAGATTCACATTCCTTAGGCCGAGGCTTACCTTGGCTCCGCTTACGTAACCTCCAGATTAATTGGACTACGTCTCAGATTACATCCTGGGGTGTATCTTGTTGGGACTCCTGCCTCCAGCGTGTCATACCACTTCAAACCACAGTCTCCTCTGGTCAAGAGCTTTCACCCTTACTTTACAAGGACCTCTCCGGTGTCTTCAGTAAAACTGGTGCTGACTCCTTACCACCACATAGAAAGTGGGATTGTCCTAGCGATTTCATGCCAGGGTCCTATCTATTTGATGCCATGGAAGACACCCCCTAGGGGGTATACCTACCCGATCTCTTTCCCTGAGACTAACTCAATTTCTGAATACATCCAGGAAAACCTTGAGAAGTGGTTTATCCGTCCATCTTCCTTACCTACCAGAGCAAGTTTCTTTTTTGTGAAGAAAAAAGATGGCAATCTCCGCCCCTGCACTAACTATAAAGGTTCAAATGATATTACCATCAAAAGCCGTTGTCACAAACTAAGTAATTGAAAGGGCCTTACCTGCTGGTATTAGCGCTGCTACGCAAGGAGGCGTGGAGTCTAACCACGCCCCAGGTCTTCACCAGGGAACCCCGCAAAGAGTTTTGGGCTTAGCTGCTGAGATGTGTCGGTCGCGGTTCTCCCAGGTAGCCACCAGCGAGGTAACGTGAACAAACGTAGTGAACAGTCCGAGGTCAAATCCGTGCAGGCAACGAAGTACAGAAGGATGAGACAGAAGAAACGTCAGGAAGCCGAGTGTCAGAACCAGGAAATCCAAACAGGAACCAGGGAGAATCCGAAGAGTGGTCAAACAGGCAAAGGTCAAATCCAGGGAATGCAGGCAGGAGAGATATGAAGAAACAGGGGAGCCTAGAGACAAGGTATGAGACTAGATACTCTGGCACCCTAGTGATGCCAGAGTCTAGTTTAAATAGAAGCGCCAGTCTTGCCACTGGTGGAGTGGAGGTCGGCGGTCAGCTGATCTGACCGCCGACAGGAACTGCTGCTAAGCATCTCCGTTGCCTAGCAACGGAACGCGATGTTTGGGCGTCTGTGCCCGATCTTCCTGTGGGGCCGGAAGTGACGTCCCGTTGCCTAGCAACGGGACGAGCGGGGATTGAGAAGGCGTCCATCCCGGCACCAGGTAAGAGTGCGGGACGGCGCCTGACAGCCGTTATCCTTTGTCCCTAATTACGGAATTGTTTGATCTTGTCAGAAGAGCCACCATCTTCACCAAATTCAATTTAAGAGAGGCTTACAATTAAATTTGAATTCGTGCAAAGGACGAATGGAAGACCACTTTTAACACTCGTGATGGGCACTACGAGTACCTAGTCATGCCATTCGGATTGAGTAATGCACCAGCAGTATTCCAGCATTATGTCAATGAAATTTTCCATGACCTCCTTTACAAAACAGTTGTTGTCTACCTGGACGATATCCTTATCTTCTCCAATAATCTGGTATCACATCGTGCCCATGTCAAGGAGGTTCTTTCACGACTCCGTACCAACCGGCTCTTTTGTAAATTGAAGAAATGCACCTTTGAAGTCCCATCCATCTCCTTCTTAGGTTATATTATATCTGGTACTGACTTACAGATGGACCCAGAGAAGCTCAAGGCAATTCTCAACTGGCCTCTTCCAACCACTCTCAAGGTGGTCCAACGCTTTCTGGGTTTCGCAGACTATTACAGAAAATTCATTAAAAATTTCTCCACTCATGTACTATCACAGCCCTTATCAAAAAGCTGTCCGATCCCTCCAATTGGCCTGAAGAAGCTAAAGCAGCATTTCATTGCATTCAACAACTCTTCATGTCCGCTCCAGACAGCCTGATTTAGCCTGACCTTTCTTCCTGGAAGTGGATGCCTCTGCAGTAGGTGTAGGTGCTGTTTTATCTCATTTTAAAGATGGATACTGTCACGAACAGCACTCACCTGAGTCTGCGTGACGCATATGTGACACAGGGTTAACCAAACAACAACCACTTGGTATGTCTAAAATGATTAAATACTTCCCTATCTATGCCACACACTAGCTTTGCGATACTAATTACCACCACCAAGGTTTTTTCGGATAAGAGCTGACACTCTTATTTAGGAATCCTTCGGTTCTCCCTAGCATTAATCCAACACAATTTACTTTAATCAGAGTTCACTTAAACCACAAGGTTTGCACAGTTTCGATTAGGTAGCGTCTGGACCAAACTGTCGCGTGAATTCATAAGAACACAGAGACTAGAACTTATTAAGTGTAATTTAATATGAAAAATACATCCACAATGCTTAAGATAAAAAGATAATAAAATGACATACAAATAGAGTGCAATTGTTTCTTATAAAATAAAAAGGATAAAACACAGAATTGATACCTCACTTAGAATCAAGTTTCCGTTGCTGGGAGAAGCAGGAAAAATGGGACCTCTTCAATATCGAATTGACTCCCTCAGAAGAAGAACCCAGAGTTACATTTTCAATACAGTTTTAAAGTCAAGCTACAGGGCCCCCCAGCCCCCTTCCCTGTGAGGTCAGAACCAACAGGAGGGGAGAATGCAAATTAGGGTCTTATGACTTTGCTGTTTGAATACCTCTAAGTCAAGTTTTCTTTACACCGTCCTAACTTTTCAACAGTATGGTTTACGAACATGATTTTACCTTCACACAACAGGTCCTAAGCTTCCCTTCATCTGCATACCACACATGCCTCTGGTATGTATGATATTGGAGAAAATGATATGATCTTTTCTTGTGCCCTTATTCAGCTTGAATCTGTCATTAACATACAACCCAGTCTCTGCAGTCGGCCTGTCTGGGGCCTCCCAAACATGTGTGAGATTTCATTGTCTTGCAAGAGATCTCCTCAAAGGCATTCACATTTGCCATCCTGCCATAAATGGTATAAGGTGCTATCCTTATCTACCAGCCCCCCTGGGTGGTTTAACATCCACAAAACCCATTGATCTAACAGCTTCTAAGAGAACCAGGTCACACTATTTCTAGGAAGTAATACACAAACATATATTTGCAGATTTATGCCTAAACATTAGCTTGCACATGACAGATACCTTTGCCCCTGTGGCTAAATTTCTCGCAAATTTCTGCTGGCAGAGAAAAAGTACTCTATAGGAGATCAAGAATTATTAGCCATTAAGCATAGCCTCCTGTTCCAGGTGTGCCCAAAATAAAATATCTCGCCAGACACCTGCCGGCCAACTTCAACCACTGTCAATTCCTCAAAAACCCTGGACTCATCTGTCTATGGACTTCATTACTGATCCAGCAGTTTTTAATTGGTTCAACACCATCTGGGTTATAGTTGACAGGTTCTCCAAGATGGCCCATATTGTCCCTCTAACTCGACTACCCTCCGCTCCAAATGTGGCTCAATTGTAAATTTAGGAGATTTTCAGGCTTCATGGCTTGCCTTCAAAAATAATCTCCGATCGTGGGGTCCAGTTCGTGGCCAAGTTCTGGCGGTCTTTGTGTTCAACTCTTCAAGTGAAACTCAAGTTTTCGTCTGCCTATCACCCCCAAACAAATGGCCAAACTGAAAGGGTAATTCAGGATTTAGAAACTTTTCTTTGCATATTTATCTCATCTTCACAAGTCAACTGGAAAGAACTCTTACCCTGGGCAGAATTCTCCAACAATAATCAGTACCATTCCTCCTGTGGGTCTATACCCTTTTTTTACAGTCTATGGTCTTCATCCCAGAATACCTGAGTTCCAGCCTCTTCCGTTGTACCTGCTGCTGAAAAAAACACGTTACTTCAGTTCTCTAAAATATGGAAGGAAATCCATTCTTCCCTGTTAAAAGCTTCCTCCAATTACAAAAAATATGCTGATCACAAGCCTCGAGCAATACCCAGTCTCAAACCAGGGTATAGAGTCTGACTCTCCACTAGCAACCTGAGGTATTTTCCATGAAATTTGTCCCTCGCTACATTGGTCCATTTCCCATAAAGTGAGTCCTCAACCCAGTAGCTTACAAACTCAAACTTCCTCCATATCTACGAATCCCAAATTCATTCCACATATCATTGTTGAAACCTTTGGCCCTGAATAGGTTTCATTCTGCACTCCCTAAGACTCCTAAAATCCAAACTCAACGAGGAGTCAAACATGAAGTAGAAAGGATACTCGATTCACGGATTCGTCATGGTCATCTTCAGTACCTTATTGATTAGAGGGGTTACGGCCCAGAAGAAAGAGCCTGGATTAAAATCACTGATGCTCCACGCTTCACGCTTGGTCTGTAACTTCCATGCAAAATTCCCTTAGAAGCCCAAGAGGTGTCAAGGGTCCACCCTCAAAAGGGGGGGTACTGTCACCCACCAGGCTATCAGGTTCTGTCACTTACCTCTTCACTTGCTTTCCAAGCTGTCCCTGCGGTCCTCAGGCTCTGCTGCTTTCAGACCTCTCTGTAAGATGCTGTCCGGTCTGTCTCCACTCCAGAGATCCCTCCAGAATCAGAGTATGTGCGTGACCATCTTGGATTCGGTCACAATTTCTCTCAGCCAATCAGGTTATAGCAGCCTCCATTTCAGATTCCCTCCAAAACTAGTCTATGGGAGCTGCCATCTTGGATATAGTCACCTGATCTATCTCAGGAACTAAGAGTGCTGCTTCTGCCCAGATGACTGCAGTCTCCAATCAGGAATCAGCAACAACTATAAAAGAACTTCCTGGAGCCCTTACCTGTTGCCAGTGCAACGTTGTATTTCAGACGTCATCCTGGTTCCCAGCAGTCTACAGTCTTGCCATTAATCCAGCTCAGACAGTGCAGTCTGCATTCCGGCTCCAGTCCGATTTCAGCACTCTTTTTACATCCATTCTGATTCCATTCCAGTTACTGCATTCCGGTTACAGAATTCCGGTTTCAGGCTGGTTACAGTGATCCACTTTCAGCATTCCGGTTACAGCATTCCGATTACAGTGATCCACTTCCAGCATTCCGGTTACAGCATTCCGGTTCCAGTCCGGTCCAGCAGTCCAGTTCCTGTTTGCTCTGCTAGTGTAATCACCATCTTCAGCAGTCCATTCAGTACATGCAAAGGAACATTATCAGGCTACCCAGCTTTGTCTACATAGTCACCAGTCCAGGTCCAGAGACACAACCCAGTTTGGGTACAGACAAATCCTGAGGCATGACAAAATGTTTGTTTTCCTGCAAGTGCTTCAAGCAACTAGTGCCTCTATATCTCTAAGCAGACTCCTGGAGACATTATTAACTTTTCCAAAGATCTCCATTCCATACTGCCAAACACCTCTGGGTTTCCTACAGCCCTTCCATTCTGCAGTAGTCTGGTGTTTTACCGTTATCATCAGTCCTGTAGCTGGGGCTAGCTCTGAGTCTCAGAGGGCTCATTTCCAGTTCTACGAATCTGTGTGTGGGTTCCAGACCTGTAGCCAACTACCAGTCCTGAGTTCCCCACACCTGCTTTAATTTTTAAGTTCTTATTTCCAGTTTTAGCTTTATTCTGTTCTAAGTTTCTGTGAGTTGCATTCTTCGGAGTTCCCAGTAGTGTGTTCCAGCTCCATGTGTCTGGTTATGGGTGTCAGGGTTGAGCTCTCCATAAACGGTTCAAATTCCTACAATTGCGGATTTCAGTTTCGTATTCCGGTCCTTTCTGCTAGCTCTAGTCTGGCTTCTGGCAGACTATGGTGTATAACTCGCCATTCCCTCGATGAACAGTGGATTAATCAAGGCCCTCAGTTTCACCTATATTCTTGCCTCAGCTAGGACAAAGGGTTCCGATACAGGTCAGCAAAATCAGACGTCTGTGGCAAGCACCTTTTACTATATATAACAATCTTTAAATGGTTTCCATACACACTTTTATCCTAAAACGGGGGCATGTCTGTGCACAAAACAACTCCTGATCCTGATCAACATCTGCTTGGAAATGTTCAAATGTTTATCAAGACTGTTAAAAATTGCAGTTGGACTACTATCACACAGTTTCATCATCATTCAACTACATTAGTTGTGACTCATGGCATCCAGATGTTTGGCAGGAGCAGGTAGAGTTGACCAAATATATGTATGACAACTTGAATTTGCACACTCAATATGGACCAAGGGTAAGGATGAGGGAAACAAACTTGAAAATAATGTATACCTACATCCTAAGAAAAGTCAAGCGGATTTTGCATATTGTCTGTAAAATAAATCGTTCATAGCTTTCTTATTTAATTGCAACCTATAATAAATATTTTGCCTCATTTTGATAAACAGATATATAATTCACCTGGTGATTTAACTGAAAAACTGTCTGTGTTGACAGATAACAAAGGGAAAGCCTTTTCAGTTAGGGGATATATAAAACACACAAGTAATCCTGTTCAGACGCATTACTAATCAGGAATGCTTTCTGTATTTTGCTAGCTGCATCCTTTAAATAAATCTTCTCTTCTTAGCCAGTTAATTTCATTGATTAAACATTCAGATACTAGGTTAATTAAGGACAGTTCAACAGTACAAGAATTCATTTATTTGTGAAGTGATTTATTTTGACGCAAGTATTGGATTGAAAAGATACTGAATGTTCTCTTCACTCTTGATCATATAAACATTAGGTCAGCACTTTGCAGGGATTATTATGTCACAGAGCTTTAAAGCTGTCATATCTACAAGTTTTTTTTAAGCCACCAACAAAGTACAAAGTGAAGGATAGCATCATACACAGAGTCACTAGTGTTGTTATTATTCTTTGTAATCCCAGGGCAGGTGGGTTTCACAATGGTGTACCTCACAGCACTGTCAGTCTTCTGTGCAACTTACAGTCATCATGGCTGCTGTGCTGGACTGTTCCAGTGCTATCAATTATTTATTGCAGTTTCACTCACCAAATGGTGTTGCTGTGACTCCATCTTGATCTGTCTCCATAGTAACACTGAAGGTGCTGACCCAAGAGAACCTCAGTCTATTTTGCCAGACAGAAATAAGTTTCA
This sequence comes from Mixophyes fleayi, assembly GCF_038048845.1. Lineage (NCBI taxonomy): Eukaryota > Metazoa > Chordata > Amphibia > Anura > Limnodynastidae > Mixophyes > Mixophyes fleayi. The sequence continues at coordinate 254,407,932 of NC_134402.1, forward strand.
TCTTAAATGGTATTGTAAATGGGATCATGACAATATGACACATTTATTAACAGGGAAATGAAAATGGAAGGAATATTGTTTTATATTAATCTAGAATGGAGTAACTTTTCACACAATCAATAGCACAAATAAACAAAACGTTTAGGCTAGGTACACACTGAAGAATTTTCCATCCAACTTGTTATCTACAACGATTGTACCTGTGACTGAAGTTCCAATAGGTCGGATGACTCATGCATACACACTAGACAGATTTACCTTCAGATCTGTGCTCTTCCTCTGGTCCTCTAGTCATTTAGAGAATGACAGCACACTAGTCACTCATTCACTCATTCCTGTCACACTGATTAAAAACACCTTGTATCCACATGTCCTTACCACCAACTTCATTAGCTTCTGTGACTCTAAAACGAAATATTCAGTCTCAGAACAAACAAACAAACTACAGCACTCTCTACATTTAGTCACCAGGACATGTTCATTCTCGGAATCGGCTGAAAAGATCATGACTCTGTAAACTCTATGGAGATCGTGATACACACTACATGATCATCACTACATGGTGATTGGAACAAGATTGTTAAACAGGAAGACCAACCAAATGAAACGGCACTTTAGAAAAATTGTTGTTCATCATGTGAGTATACACTCTAACATGATATGTGCCCAATCTGTCATTTATCAGGTGATTGACGCAATAATCTGCTTAAAAACTTCCAGTGTGTACCGAGCCTTAATTACTAATCATAATTTTAATTCATTCTAGTGCTTTATTTACTACAATTAACTACTGATACCTCACACTTCTGACATTTTGATCTGCTCTTTCATTGGTGCACTTTACTAGTGGTAACACGGATGTTTGATTTTGTACGCAATTTATACAATATGCAAAAAGTTCAAATTGTAACCTTTATTATTGCTACCTTTTATTTATAAGGTGTCACAAAAAGTCTGCAGCACAATGCAATCCCTTTTCCATTGTATACAATGACCAGAAAGCAAGGATCCACAACACATTACATAACCCATAGATAAACAAAATAATACAAAGACCAGACATCTACTAATTAAACAAATAATATACAGATAACTCGGTAATGCAGATCAAGTTATTTATGGGAGAGTGAGTAATGGTAATGTCCAACATAAAGTAAACCTGGGGTCAAAAAAACAGGCCTAAAGGTGCTACGGGTGATGGAATAGTAGAAAGAGATCACAAGGTAAGATGACCTGATTGTGAGAACTTAATTTCTAAAGGGAAGGGGGAAATGCAAATAGGGTGGTACCGAGTGGGGGAGTGGATTTGATAGCGAGGGGAAAAGGGTTAGGAGGAGGACTTATAGGCTTGAATAAATAAATGTGTTTTGTAGTGCAAAGGCTACCCTGATAGGGCATGGAAGATCGTTCCATTGGTGAGGTGCAGTCCGGGCAAAGTCCTGGAGTCGGGATTGGGAAAAGGTAATAAGTGTATAGGGAGGCAGGAGCCAATGTAGCAACTGACAGGACAGGCAGCATCATTGAGGATAGACTTAAGAGAAGCAAGGCAGTAGTTGGGTAGTCCAGAGAGAAGGATGTTACAGTAATCAAGGTATAAAATTACAAGCAGTGAATAAGAGTTTTGGTGGCTTCCATGGTGAGAAAGGACTGGATCTTGGATATTTTTCAATTGCAGAAGAGGCAGGATTTGGAGAGTGACTGAATGGGAGGTTTGAAGGAAAGGGAGGAGTTGAGGATGACCACTCGGCAGTGGACTTGAGGGACAGAAAAGATTGTAGTGTTGTCAGCAGAAAGAGAGAGGGGGAAGGTAATGGATCCCTTGGGTTGGGATTATTTTAGTCTTGGAAATATTGAGTCTAAGAAAGTGTCGGGACATCCATGAAGAGATGGCCGAGGAACAGCTGGAGACGTGAGACATAAGGAAAGGGAAGCGGTCAGTGGGAGGAAAGATGAAGCTCAAATGAGCTGATGAAGTCACCAAGGGAGTGTCAGGCCTCAGCCGTAGACTTGAGTGTAGAAAGCCACTAACCGGTATTAGCAATACTGAACTAGCAGGTGCAGAGTCTAACGTACCCCTGGTGTACGCCAGGGACCCCCGCAAGGAGGTTTGGACTTCGCTGCACAGGGCACGCAGGTCGCGGTCCTACTAGCCAGTTGCCGGTGTAGCGGTAAGGAGGGTCAGACGGTCAAAGCCAATCATGAATTCAAGGTACAAGGGATAATCCAAATGGGTAGTCAAACAGGCCAAGGTCGCAGGAACAATATGGGACAAGCAGAATAGAGGATGGTCGACAACCCGGGTCACAACAGGAGATCGCAGAGGCAAGAGAATGGTCGGGTAGAGCCGGGTCACAACAGGAATAACACAGGGAAAATGCTGGAGACAGGAACCTGTTACTCTGGCACCCTAATGGCGCCTGAGGCAGGTTCAAATAGAGGCAGCAGACCAGTGATTGGAGGAAACAGAGGGGAGGTACACTGCATGCAGAGGTAGCGTCCCACTAGGCAACGGAGCAGAGCGCATGCGCCCGACAGTGAGGTCCGGCGGAACCTGCGGTGCGCCTGTTTCTAGGCAATAGGGCACCACGGCCGGAGTCAGCAGACGTCCGTCCCCGTATGGCAGGGAAACAGCGAGGACAGTGCCTGACAGGGAGGAGTTGTAGAGGGAGAGGAGCAGAGAGTCAAGATTAGATCCTTTAGGAATGCTGACAGGTAAGGGAAGAAGGGAAGGTGCAGTTGGTTGTAGAGACTGGAAAGAAGAGACTGGCGAGGGAAGAGGAAAACCAAGAAATGACAGAGCTACAGAGGCCTCTAGATTGGAGAGTATGAAAAGAAAGTAGTGGTCAATGGTATCAAAATACATCTTTTGATACCGTGTTGACAATGAGTTAGAACAGTCTAGCAATTTTGTCTCAATCTATGGAAAAGCTTGCAACATATTCTCTACTCTCAACTGAATACTCTATATTGTACCTTTAACACAGTCTATCTGTAAAAAGATTTGTACAGAGAACAGCTTTACGCACAATCTAGAGATATGACACAATGCTCTGTTTCCTCTTGTAATTTATCCCAACTCATCTGGGCAGTCATTGAGTTCCAGAGTCTCCTTTTCAGAATACTGTTTTGCTTGACACAAGATCCTGCTGTGTTGGGACTCTTGGTGCATTTCAACTTGAGGCTGTTTGGAGATGTAATTCTGCCAGTAGCCAATCACTGGCAAACTCCTCAGGACCACCAAGGCTGTTTGGATTGCCAGGGTTGTGTCTGCACATTTAACCTTGTTGCTGCCCATTCTCGGTAGGCAGCAGGGTTTCATATTATCATTGTAAATTAGAAACAAGGTAACCACCCCCTTTTTTTGTTTTGTTTTGTTTCTAAAACTATCCTCATGTAAGGGTGTTCTGGTGGAATCCCAAGCAGGTTTTTTAAGTAATATAAAAAGCCCAGCACTTATATATGAATCTATCATTCCATAAAACACTCAAACTCTTAGTTAGAAGAGCAGCTTCATCCTAACATGGCAGCCTGTGAAATGGAGCATGGTGGGCATATTTAGTTAAGAGGAAACAGAGATTAGTCACCCAAAAGTTACAGTGCAAAAGGAGAGAGATGAAGTACAGAGTGCATTGCTAGTTAAGTATCTGGGACTACATACTAGCACATCACTAATTTAGCAAACAGAGGTTACCTGGTTATTAATACCCATACAATACTCTTACAATTGTTGATAAAATCAGATATTAACCTTTCCCTCATTATATCATACATGCATTAAGCTTTATTTAAATTAGGCTTTGATAATAGAAAATTCCTCTGACACTGAGCCCATGAACATGTAGAGCTAATGTACTAAAAGCTGACATCTGGATGATATCACAGGATGTTTTTTCAGCACGTTAGTGTGCCACTCATGTTGAAAGGGAGGGTGAACCATAAAGGGAGGGGGAATGATAAAGAAAGATATTTATAAAGGGGAAAGAATTAGAAAAGGGGGAGATTAATGAAAGGGGGTGATTAATGAAAGGGATACTGATAAAGCAGGAGATGGAAAGGGTTACAAGATGGAAGGGAGTGCCGAAGAGGTTAAGAAATGGAAGGTGGGGGTGACAGAGGCATAATGATGAGAGAGGAGGGAAAGAGCTTGAAGAGTGGAGACAATGGCAATGATCAAGGGAAATGATAATTATGAGAAGCAAGGGGATATTGATGGGGGAATTGGGCAATGAGGTGAGAGGCACATTGGGACTAAGCGCACAGATGAATACTTTCCATTCCGTTGCTTAAATAACAAAATTGTATCAAACTGTCTCAAACATACAGTAGAGTATAAGGTTGGTAAAATAATATGTTAAATGTTATATTAAATATAACATTGCAAACATACATTCATATACAGTTAAAAATGATGGACATGTTTATATACATGTATATTTATACATGTTTATGAAATACTTGCATACAAAATATTGTTGAAATTAAAGAAAAAAAATGTGGTATCCCCATAGGCATTTGTTTGGTTTGCATTGGAATAAAACACAAAAAGCAAAAAAAGGTTACAAAGTCATATTTCACACAGAAATCATTAAATGAGCTAGACAAAACAACAGGTTTAGGTGTTAACTAATTTGTTGCTTTTTTTTTATCTTGCATTAAGCATTAAATAGTTTAGAGAATGGCTACTAGTGTGTGTTTGATATTTGCATACTTGTCCTTAAGGTTACAGTTTAAGTAAAGCCAAAGATCTACCAAAACTGGATTTAGAGGTAACTTATTTATCTTAGATCATAACCTCTTAGGGCCTCATGTGGAATTGGACGCAACTTACACTTCAATCGTAAGTGTAAATTGCATCCCGTAATTTACTTACGATCCTGGGTCGCATGCATCTTTAGATCCATGCAACTCAGAACACTTTGCAAATTGCACAGACCGTGTCAGACACACCTCTTTATCTTCTTTACTTGATTTATTGGATTTTATTTTAGATTTCACTATTGCAAAAGAGCTTGTAGTTTAAACAGTGTTTAAAGGTTCATATTTCAGAACTTTAATTGATACATATTCTTTATTTATCAGAAGAGCACCAAACATACTGGTATATTAATAATTTCAATCAGAGCAAGATATTATTTGCAATCAGATCCATACATCAGCACCTTCTTGTCGTTCCAAATTTAAACAAAACAGAGTCAGGAAAAGAAAGGGATTGGAGAATGATAAAGGATAGAATGGGAGGGATGGACGGAAGCTTAAGAATGGGCGTATATTTGCCAGAGTCAACGGTAAGCCTCAAATGACATTGTCTTTTATCCAATAGTAAAGGACTATCATTACAGTATAGGAAGCCGCGATAATTCGTTTAATCTTTCTGAATTTTGAAATTCAAGCTAATTGAAACCAATTAGCTTATAATTGATTTTGGCTATTCATAATTTATATTTATATTTCAGAATGTTCTAAATATACCTTTTATGTATGCATGCTATCTAAATGTGCACAATATTATCACATGTTAATTTCAAGTCCTGAAAGAACTCCCACAATGACATTCAACACCTTTAAAGACAGGGATATCTAAGGTACAAAAATAGTTTGCTTACAATTTCACTCTTATTTTTTTTTCATCTCACTAACCATGTCTGATGTGTTACCTTCATAAAACATTGTACACAATTTACAAATTTTGTGTTGATTTTGTGACAATGCTTAGACGGCACATTAAACTCATGAATTAAATCTGTTTAATGTTACATTGTTGTATGAACTGAGTGTCCCTTTAAGAGTTGTATGTGAAAATTACATTTATCTCATGACATTGTTCTCATACCAATCTGTGAATAGGCCAAGTCCCTCTGCAACCGATCATAGACTAGACATGTCTAAATAATATGGAAAATTAGCATTCCATGGAATTGCAATGGTGGGAACTAAGCAGGGTATGCTTTTTTTAATATGACCTCTCTCAACCCAGCTGTAAACTCAGATATAACATACACTCTACTGATCTTAGAGGGTTTTAGGGGCCTCCAGTATTAATCACAACATAAGATGAAAGCTTATGACAAAAGTACATTATAGCACATATAGCATTTATTTAACTTTTAACTTTTAAATCCAGATTAAGTTTGGAATAAATGTGTTACGCTTAATCCTTCTAGAACCGCATTCTGAACTATGTCCTGCAATTAGTTCAGGGAACACCCTCTAAGTATTTTTAGTGGACAGTTAGTGGAAAGTTTTTAATGCATTAAAAGAAAATTCTCCTGAAATTTAGTACAATATAACACTGAGGTCTGTGATGACCCATTTCAATGCATATTGCTCATAACCTAGTTCTTATTTTTATTTTTAATGTAGGGATGGGTTTCTCCCATCACATTTGTTTTTAGAACCACAAGGCAATTATATTTTGGTTGTAATTTATTGAACCATCTGTTTTTATCTCCCTATGGTATTATTACAGTGAACAATACATACTTTCCGACTTAGCTGGAATAACAATAAACTTTCTCAGCGTTACAATAGCAGAGAGGAAGTTTTTTTTAAAGAAAAAATAAAACTTTACTACAAGCAAAAATAAGGTTTGTGAAGCCAGTAGCAAAAGCAAATGCAAAATACTATGTCAAAAATAAATAAATAAACACATCACATTGCTTAACCTGGGGTTGTTTGTATATTTATGGTATTTGCAGCTAAATGTGTATGCAGCATTTATGTATTAAAGATTTGTATTGAAATATCAAAATGCTATGAAAGAGAATTAAAAATTGATGAAAAGTTATAAGACTGACAATAACGTATATATAGCATAATCGATGTGTACAATGCGCCCTGTATGAAAGTTCATACATCCAAAGTGTTTGACTGTGCATGATTGTCAATCTTTCTTAGATTGTTGTTCTCTGTTTGAATGTTAATTAATACTTTATGGGACATCCAAACATATGTACTTGCAAATAGTATGAAAAAGTGCTGAAAATCTGATAAAAACGAATATTTTTTATTTCATTATTCTCAAACTTTTTATGCACTGTTTTTACCTGTGCATTCAATTGATTAGTTAATGCACGTTAAAAAATATTTAAATAGTGACATAATTATGAAGATCAGATCAAGGTATGATCTAAATTTTACTATTGACGTCATCTTGCAAACCATTTGCCTTCAATTGGCTTATTTTATAAAAAATGAAAAACTACTTTTGAAAAAGTCTTGTGAACATGTGAGATAACAATTGGAAAAAGAAAACTGTGTGTTTCTAAAACCAGAGTACAATATAGTAATATCATAATCACAATTTAAGCAAAAGCAAATTTCACAGGAAATTATTATTATACTTATTATTATAATTATATTAATTATTAGCATATATTTATATAGCACCAGCATAAACCACAGCATTTTACTATTGGGGACAGTCCCAGTAGCAAAAAAAACTGTATACTAACAAACAGACAAATAGATAAAAGGGCCCTGCTGGCAATCTTTGAATCTATAGGACAAAAGGTGCTTGCTTGATACATGAGATTAGTGCCACATATTGCATACTGCTCCAGCTAGACTGTAATGGAAAAGCGTGCTTAGTGGCACTATATGTTCCAGTCACACTGCCATATTGGTTTGTGGATTTGTAGGTTGGTTGAACATAGAAAAATAATAAATGTGAGTTTTGTGTGATCTGTGTAAAGGCTTGTTAATTGGTTAGAATATTTCAAGGAGGTTAAGGAGTTAGTTCCAGTATTTGATATGATTGTATGAAAAAGTGTGTTTTCAGGCAACTTTAGAAGGAGGTTGGGGTCTTGTTGTATGAGGGAGGGGATTCCAAAGGGTTGGCTGCAGGACAAAAAAAGTTCTGTAACCAGGACTGGGAGCAAGTAATGAGTGGGGTTGATAGAGCCAAGATCAAGTTAGGAGATATTTTGAGACAAGTTAAGGTATGTATGCTATGTTCTGAAAATTTGGTTAATAGTATTTTAGTTTAAGGGCCTGTTTATGAACCTGTGAAGAGGTTTAAAACCCCGAAACCTGCAGGCGGGGGGGGGGGGGAGCGGTTGTTGCATTTTCAAGTTTCAAGGTTATTTATTATTAGATATCTCAGATACCTGCTGCTGTCCCCTCCACTGCAAATCCAGTCCCCTAAGGTGATTATGGGGTTTGGGATTATGCTCTATTTATGGCTGGATATCGGAGCTTGACCCAGAAAGCTAACGCCATCTGAAGATGAAGTTAGTCATAATATCCTATGTGGAGAGCAGTAGAGGGATCTTCAGATCGCTCCCCAGCAGGCTTCATGTTGCCCCCATCACTAATTCGGCCAGGCAATACCTGAGCCGCTGGACCAGCTAATTAAATTGAATAAATTGCCACGTTAATTCATTTCTTATGATCACGATAAGAAATGATAATTAACATGAGTAATTTGCAATTGTTCCTAAATAGACCCCTACGTATTGTATAACAGATTCTGTAAAATACAGGCAATCAGTGTAGGGACTGGCAGAGCTGAGCAGCAAATACTGTCAAAAGTAACGTGGCCTGCGCACTATTACCGATATTCCCCCCTAAAAGTGCATAAATTAAAGTTTTTGCAGTGCCTTCTGGAGATATTTTTTGACTTCTCTACCAGGATTGGAGGCAGATTGGATTTTGATATAAACACTTGATCAGCTGAAATTATGTAAACGTCTGGTCCACACATTGCCGTTTTAAAAGCAGAAATGTCAGTGTTGGTCTCGCAAGTGATGTGCATATCACATGAGGCATTTTCCTCCGTCGTAATTAATAAGAACCTTGCCGGATACAGTGTGTGGGTGTGTTACGGAAAGTCTGTTTTCTATACATGTCGGATTTCTGGCAATCATGATTTTTTTTGTAGGCATACCTACTGTCGTTGTTAATAGAGTCAGGAAAATGTACCCAACCCTTTAGAGCAGCATTTGCTCATGTTGCTTCAATGGCCCATTCATATATCACTCAGTATACTGACACGCTTACATTTACATATCACCCAGCACATGTACACTGTCCATTTCACATGTTACAAAGTACACTACCATCTACTGCCCATCTCCTCTCCAATCTTGAGATCAGACATGCATATGCCACCCTTCACCATTTTGGAAGGGGAGAGATTATTCTGGCAGTGTCTTTGTCTGTTAAGAGAATAATGGTAAAGGTTTTCCAAGGGAAGATAGGTTAAGCTTGAGATAAAAGAATAGTGCGTAAAACCTAATTATCAAGAAGTTCTTTATCTTTTGTAAATAGCTAGACATGGTACACTATAACAGTTATTTCACATCTGGAGAGAAATTGTCTCAGATCCATGGGTATTAAACATCATGGGAACAGGTTACTAAACAGATTTTCAAGATTGTGACATAAGCTATTAGTCCTGCTAACAGCAATACAGGGATTCAACTGCTCAATCATCCGAGTCCCAGTTCTTCTCCAACAAGACAACGTGGGAACATGTGCCACACATTTTCTTGAAAGCTTCAGACTGGTTGTCAAAATAAAAGGGAAAATTAGGGACAAAATAAAAATAAAATTGTGTATATATATATATATATATAGATATATATATATATCTATATATATATATATATATATATATATATATATATACTGCAATGCAAATAAAGCATAGTCATAATTTATGAGCTGAATTTTCAGCTTAAACATTTCGAACATTCACTTGTAATTGTTAATATAATTAAGTTCACAAGTGTATTTGTTTACACATTCTAGTTGTTATTTCATTTTGGTAATTTTGGTGGTTAATATCTTTCTATATATTTTTTTCTGATCAACAATGTATTTCCTGTTTATTTCACATTCATGCAACATGATGTAACTACACTAGAGTTGCCAGGTCAGCGAATTAAAACTCAACAGGCCTGATTGCCTAAGGAAAGTAAGACAAAAAAAATAGTACGTTTTCTCCTGGACAAAATCATGTTACAATGCAAGGGGTGCAAATTAGTTCATTATTTTGCACATAAGATCAATACTGACTGTTTTTTCATGTAGCACACAAATACTTGATAGCTTTATTTTAACACTGAAGTTGATCTAGAACACGCCCTACCCCAACTATAAATTTGCCATCACATTTTAAATTTGCTTCCGCCTCCAATGCAACAAGGTTTTGCAAAGTTGCAAAATTACTCATTTTTTTTTGCTTTTCTTTCCTTAATGAATAAGGCCCAACATGTTCAAAGTCCAATGCAGTCATACAGGACATTTATTAAATATGTGTCCACTTTTCCATATTTAATGTGGCTAAACCAGCATGTCCATATATAAGCTATATTGCTACATTGTACATATATAAGCTATGTAAGCTATATTTTTATAGAAATAAAGCAAACTACTGGAATTTTACAAAATAAAATAGTGTTTTATTGTTTTAAACTTTTTTATTCGGGATATAATTTCACTAGTTTAATAGGTTCCAGCCATCACATTTGGCTTCAATGACAAATTGAAAGTCAAATGCATTCTCCAGTGGACACTAACTTCTCTAGAGATATTGCTCACAGACCTTATTCCAGCTTGTAGAAAGGCCAACATAGTGGACACTTGGCATATGTAGAAATAGTTGGTAATTAGTCACTGCCAGTCTAGCTGTGCTGAAAACTCAGTGCAGGGATCTCTTTACAACAATATACTACATCATAGACAAAGCTGTTCTAGAGCAGTATTTACAAAGTCTAATTATTTCTAGAATTTAAAGACACAGTTACATGTGCTTTAGACATTGTTAAAATGTATAAATAGCATTTGCGCTATAACATTTTACTTAAAGGGCCACTAGATCTAAAATATAGATTGATCCAGATGGAAAAGTATTATGCTGTTTGAATTGTTATCCACCTCACTGCGAGCTATTAACCTCAGTTATCAACTATTTGAGGCTTACAAAGGTGTACAGGGCTTACTGATGAAAGTTTGGCTTGTATAGGGAAAAACGCTATTACTTCATCAAAGTCTTATCTCACATATCTATTTTTTTATTAGCGCCTGAAACATTGACCTATATATTTGTGAACGTTACTAGATAAACTTTTATTTTAGGTTTGGTGGTCCTTTAAATCTAGACTGTATAAGTAATGGATCAAACCATAAAAATAAAAACACTGTACATGAAATCAGTTAATTAGTTTGGTGCTTGTATGAGGAATTGGGGGTTGGTTAATTACATTTTTCTTTACTCTTTCACATGTTATTGAAATAGGAAAATAAGCAGCATGCCCGCACACCCCTCACACTGTGTATTGTGCCAGCTCTTCCTCATAGTGTGAGTTGTGCATAGAGCTTTCATCGGCGCTGACCGAGAACAGCATGTAGACAGGTGTCCCTGGCAGCTGGAGGAGGATTTTACAATAGTTTAGCAGGCTGTATCTGGATTAATATGTTGATGTAATTTGTTTTTTAAGGAATTAAGTCACTTCAGACCTATATAAATGAGATTTACATATTTCCAATGCAGTTTTCTGGTGGTATTTTTTTATGCCCCTAAATAGCAAATATTTGCACAGAGCATTGATGTAGTCAACCTATGTTTGTTAGGATTCCATAAATCCCATTTCTAATAATCAAAATCCCCCAGAAAAACATCTGCAAAAATGAAGAATGTTTCACACTGTCAGTTTCTAAACAGAGCAAAGCACAGCTCACAGCGGATTCTGGATAATCAGTATAAACCATTTGTTTAAACAAAATCTCACAAAAGAAAAAATAGAACATACCTAAAATAATGGCTGTAATATATATATATATATATATATATATAATTATTAGATAGATAGATAGATAGATAGATAGATACACTATATGGACAAAAGTATTTGGCAACACCTGTTAATTATTGAATTGAGGTACTTCAATCAGACCCATTGCCAGAAGTGTATAAAGTCAAGCACCGAACCATGCAGCCTCCATTTGCAAACATTTGTGAAGCAAAATGGGTCGTTCTAAAGAGCTCAGTGACTTCAAGCGTGGTACTGTAATAGGATGCCAGCTTTGTAATAAGACAGTTTGTGAAATTTCATCCCTGCAGAATATTCCACGGTCAACTGTAAGTGATATTATTAGAAAGTGGAAGAGTTTAGGAAACACAGCAACTCAGCCACGTAAAAACACAGAACGCTCAACGACTGCAAAGGCGCATGGTGCATAAAAGTAGCTAACACTCTGCTGATTCCATAGCTGAAGTGTTCCGAACTTCCACTGACATTAATATTAGCACAAAAACTGTGCAGCGGGAGCTTAATGGAATAGGTTTCCATGGCTGAGCAGCTGCATGCAAGCCTCACATCACTAAGACTAATGCCAAGTGTCGGATGCAATGGTGTAATGCACACCGACACTGGACTGTGGAGCAATAGAAACATGTTCCGGGGAGTGATGAATCACGCTTCTCTGTTTGGCATTCAGATGGGCGAGTCTGGGTTTGGTGGATGCAGGGAGAACGTTGCCTGCCTGGCTGCATTATGCCAACTGTGAAGTTTGGTGCTGAAGGGATAATGGTATGGGGCTATTTTTCAGGGTTTGGCCTAGGCCACTTATCTCCAGTGAAGGAGAATCTTATTGTTTCAGCATACCAATACATTTGGAACAATGCCATGCTTTCAACTTTGTTTCAACATTTTGGGGAAGGCCCTTTTCTATTCCAACATGAGTGTGCCCCAGTGCACAAAACAAGAACTACAAAGACATAGTTTGATGAGTTCCGTGTGGAAAAACTTGACTGGCCCACACAGAGTCCTGACCTCAACCCCATCCAAAACCTTTGGGATGAACTGGAACAGAGATTGTGAGCCAGACCTTTTCATCCAACGTCAGTGCCTGACCTCATAAATGCTCTACAGAATGAATGGGCACAAATTCCCACAGAAACTCCCTCCATCTTGTGAAAAGCCTTCCAAGAAGAGTAGAAGCTGTTATCGCTGCAAAAGGGAGCCAACTCCATATTAAAGTTTATGTATTTGAATACAATGTCAATACAGTCCCTGTTGGTGTAATGGTCAATCATCTGAATACTTTTGTCCATATAGTGGATAGATATGATAGATACATAGATAGATAGATAGATAGATAGATAGATAGATAGATAGATAGATAGATAGATAGATAGATAGAGCTACATGTGTGAGAAAGGCAACTAATAGAACATATAAATTGTATTTATATACATTCTATATTTATATACATGGGTCTTGGGGACCATCTCCGCTGCAAGTCTCGGGAAGTCCCCTTTATCTTGGGGTTGGATGAAGTTTCCACTAGGGGATTGATTTTTCAGCCCTCCCTCCCCATAAATATATATGAGTCCCCTGGTTTGATTCAGGAGGGCAGCATTAAAGTACAGGACATATAAGTAAAACAAGATAATGAAAGCCATGCTCTTGGCAACCGATGAATACTTTGGTAATGTATTCTGTGCCTAATCTTTGAATTTTTTGTAGTATGGGTGCAGGCCACCTTCATCTCTCAGCATCCTCAGTTATTTATATAGCGGCAAGGTAATGAAAGCCATGCTCTTGGCAACCAATGAATACTCTGGTTTAGCATTGTGTGCCTAATCTTTGAATTTTTGTAGCATGGGTACAGGTCACCTTCATCTCTCAGCATCCTCATTCAACTAGATAGTGACAGCAAATAAGATAGAATTGAATTGATTGAAAAAAAGAAAATATTATAATATATAACGTTTTTTGGGGTGTTCAGCTGCATGCTGACCCTCCCAAACAGATATAGATATACATACATATTTCACTGAATGACCCTTCCATAATTAACAAGTATTGAAAAACAGAAAATATTAGATTATAATAATAAATAGCGTTTTTTCAGTTGTGCGCTGTGTGCTAATCCTCACAAACAGCCTGTTCAGATATAGAATTTACTGAATGACCCTTCCAAAATATTAGTATTTAGTATTTAAAAATAGAAAATAATAGAATAATATATAGTGTTTTTTGAGGTGTGCGACTGTGAACTGACCCTCACAAACAGTCTTTTTTAAAAATATATGTCACTGCATGACCCTTCCAAAATAGACAAGCATTGCAAAATAGAAAGAATAGAATATAAAAATATATAGGTCTTTTTTGGAGGGGGGGTGCAATTGCTGCTGAAGCACACACACAAACACCCAGTTTTTTTCAAAATTATTTCACTTGTCACTGTCCTACTCAAGATTACTTTCACTATAAAAAATGTAAGTTTTAAATTAAAGAAATCTGTTTGATTTTTGGATTCTGCTGCTAATATTCTCATAGCAAAAGCCCACTGTTTTTCTCAAAGAATATATTTTTTAGTTCAGAATGATATCTATTTAACTCAGTCTGTATATACTGTCTAGTACTATTATATATATGCAATGCAATGCATTAACAACAATCAGTAGCCACTAGTCTGTGTAAAGTCTATTTAAGATTGAAATTAAAAGCTATTGAACTGCTTTACAATAATGGCAGGATTATATTGCTTTCCTATGTCCCTGGTTCACAATGAACGCTATTTTATGAGCAGAGCACCACAGCTAACCTCCTCCCTACATGCTGTCTGTTCTAAAATGGCACTTGAGAGAACGAGGGTGGAATATATATAGAAAAGATGGCGATCCAAAGCGCACAAAAGATTTTCAAATAAAATATCATGGAAATTACGATTCGCCTAGTCTTGACAGCAGAGGTTGGTGAGAGAAACCGAGTCATTCGGAACCCCACTGTTGGATTTTGTAAGATTTCAAGTAATCCAAGCCGCTCATCTGTAATATATATATATATATATATATATATATATATATATATATATATGTAACTAGTTAATATACACCGACAACAGCAGGTAACATTATCAAATACAAAAGCATTGGCCAAAGGCTGCTATAACCATTCATCTGGACAGTGACCTTGAAATATTGCCCTTTATCTGAAGAGATGAGGTGTGACTTTAATCTACACACTCACTTAAGCCTTTTCAATTTGACAGTATATATTGCAGCTGTACTAAGGCTACTTGACTGTATGCACCAGAGGTGCTGTGTCTTCAACATCTGCTTTCATTAAAGATGTGAGAAATATGTTTCATCAGTTAATTTGGTAGAAGAGGTGAAGATTTTGTAACATTTTAAATAATATCTTATTTGCTATCTATCTATTTATTTACTTTTAGTTTGGTGTGCGGAACTAAAGTGTTATCTTGCACTTGTAGTTCTACAAGCACCAACATGTAAAGGCCATGGGCATTACACACTAAACTAATAATATTTTTTTACTTTGACATTTTACTCCAACCACCATTGCCTAGAGGGGATAAAAGGGTTTTTGTTATTTAGCACAAGGCTCATTTTCCATAGAGGGGACACAATTTTTTTCTGTAGAGAATTCAGACCCATAATGACCTGGGGCTAGAGCACATTATGCTCGGTGAACCCTAATCTGCAGGTCTCCCTGGTGCTAGTTGCGTCTTTTGCCACACTATCAGCATTACTGTTTACCAGCTCAGGCTATAAGCACTGGTGCTGCTTACACTTTTTCGGCTGCTCTAGGGATTCAGGGGGATATTGAATTAGGTTTCCGGTCCACAGTAACGCACCAGAACGGTCCGCAAAGGATATTCGTGCGCACCCCATAGGGTTGCGAAGGAAAATCCACGTTATTGCGGTATCGTATTACCATCAATACTGCGCACTTTTTTAATTGAATACTCCCCTTAATGTTTATATATTCTTTTTTATTATTAGTATAGATACGTGCTGATGGTAGCTGCAATTATTAAGCCTCCTATCAGGAGTATATATTATCTATAATATAAAAGCCTAGCGGCGTGTGTTAGTCTGTGTGTGGAAAAAAAACAAAACAAGCTGCAGCGCCACCTGCTGGGCGGAGTTATACACTGACCTACTAAATTCTTAGCATTATCTAATATATAAAAGTAAAAGCCTAGCGGCGTGTGTGTGTGTGTGTGTGTGTGTGTAAAAAACTATTTTCTCAGAAAGGGCTCATCCAATTGACCTGAAATTTGGTATACTGACATTATTTGACAAAAAAAAATAGAATAGTGAAGTCAGTTAACTTCCATCATCCCCCCTTCCCCCTGTGGGAGGGGTAGTAAAGGCTAAATTTACGAGTTGAGGGCTCAAACTAATTTTTGTGATGTAATTTTACCTCATGAACACACATGTGTAGCGGCATGTGTTAGTGTGTGTGTGTGTGTGTGGAAAAAACTATTTTCTCAGAAAGGGCTCATCCAATTGACCTGAAATTTGGTATACTGACATTATTTGACAAAAAAATTAGAAAAGTGAAGTCAGTTAACTTCCATCATCCCCCCTTCCCCCCGTGGGAGGGGTAGTAAAGGCTAAATTTACGAGTTGAGGGGTCCAACTAATTTTTGTGAGGTAATTTTACCTCATGAACACACATTAAAAAGGGAGCTTGCGTCGGGAAGTAACGCTCTTCCCCTGAGGAGGCCTGGGCCAGGCCCAAATGCATGACAAGAACCTTTTTAAGACCTTAAGTAGCTTGATTTCACTAGAATGCATGAGTATCAAGCACGGGTTAACTTGTATATATTGTGGCAAGAGCCCGCTACTGCAGAAGCACACGCATACAACTTCTTCCTTTTTATGGTTCTTTATTGTCAGGATGGTAATAATGTTTTGACACCGTATACTTGCACAGCAATTATGGAGACCCTCGACGCTTACTATACATAGTACAGCTCTCTGTCCAGATCAGCCAGCTAGCCCAGCGTTGATCTCCCTGAACAATGAAACAAGCAGGGTTTTATACCTGACACTCCTCCCATAGGCCTAGCTTGCTGGACAGGTGACACACCCACCTTCTCTTTAAAAGGAAACGCCCATCCCTGGCTCTGTTTAGACTATCAGACCCACCCTGTCTGTTTGCTGAGAGGAAGCAGCTTTTAAATCATGTAAGTAAACCAATTTTAAACTACACATATGTTTTTACCTGGTTTAATCTCCACCTAGGCACATAACTGTGCCAATGTTTTACTCTACTTCCCTGCTTTCTGTTAGGAACTTACCTTGTTCCCGTTCCGCTGCGCTGTCAGCGGGAGCTGACAGCGGTGTCCATCTCTTCAGCGCTTCTTCTGTTAGCGCTGCCGCACTTCCGGGTTCTCTCTGCTGCTGATCATGTGACTACTGGGTGGGGAATTCAAACTCCTATATCTTCCCTGCTCTGACACGCTGCCTGTGTCAGAGCAATGTGTTTCCTGTTCCTGGCTACAGTTCCTGTGTCCTGACTCCTGTGAACCTGCTCCCTGTTAACCCCTCTATTCCTCCTACTCCTGTGTACCTACCTGGCTGTGACCTGACTATTCTTTGGCTTATCCCTGGCACTACGCAACTGGACTATCTTCTGTGTACCGACTTGGCTGTGTTACCAACTATTCTCTGGATCTCCCTCTGGCACCGTATACCTGATACCTTCTGTGTACCGACCCGGCTGTGTTACCAACTATTCTCTGGATCCTGCCACGCACCCCTTGCCTCCGTGCATCTACCGGTTACTGTTCCAGACCTACTACGCCTGGAATTAACGGTTAGTGCCTGTACTTGCACCGCATTGTCTATTTTCTTGTCTGCCTGCCATCACTTAGAACTTTCTCCCTTACGTCAGTAGGCTAATCTGGGGGCCGCGACCTGCGGTTCTTCGGCAGCTAAGCCCACACTACCTTGCGGTGGTCCTTGGTGAAGACCGGAAGGCCGTTAGACTCCGCGCCCTAGGTAAGCCTGTGCTAATACTGACTAAGGCATCAAAATCGTAACAGTTTGCTCTGACCCTTATCTAACTGATGGAAGCGACAGGGAATCCCACTGCGAGAGTACTACTGGATAACTTAGCGGCTCAGGTTGAGGAACAGGGGAAAAATCAAGAACAGTTATTACAGATTCTGCAGACTCTGTCTAACAGGTTGGATACGCTCCAAGCAGCTCAGGTGGCAGCTCCTAATCCTCCACCTGCTCCGGCCCCACAGCCTGCCCCCGCTCCAAGCGGTTCAGCTGTATCTGCTCCCACCACCTCTCAACTCCGCATACCCAACCCACCCAAGTTCAATGGGGATCCTAAGGAATGCCGAGGCTTCTTGAACCAGTGTGCTATTCAATTCGAACTTTTGCCCGGAAACTTTCCCACACAGAAAACTAAAGTCGCTTATATTATTTCCTTATTGTCTGGTCAAGCTCTTGCCTGGGCTTCTCCTCTCTGGGAACATGATGACCCCATTCTCCATAATTGTGCCACTTTCTTGGAAACCTTCAGACGCATCTTTGATGAACCCGGACGAGTCTCCAGTGCAGCTTCTGGACTCCTCCGTCTGCGCCAGGGTACCCTTACTCTGGGCCAGTATGCCCTTCAATTTCGCACTATGGCGGCCGAACTTCGTTGGAACAATGAAGCTTTAGTGGCCACATTTTGGCAAGGCTTGTCCGATCGTATTAAGGACGAGCTAGCAGCCCGAGAGTTACCCACTACCCTGGATGCTTTGATCTCTCTCTGTAACCAGATTGATATACGTTTCCGTGAACGCACTCAGGAGAGAGAGAGTTCCCGTCGATCTACTTTCCGTTTGGCTCCTTGCTTCCAAAGTCCTATTACACCGGAGGAAGAGCCTATGCAGTTGGGAAGAGCACGTTTATCCCAGGAGGAAAGAGAGAGGCGGTTCAAGAATACCTTCTGTGTACCGACTCGGCTGTGTTACCAACTATTCTCTGGATCTCCCTCTGGCACCGTATACCTGATACCTTCTGTGTACCGACCCGGCTGTGTTACCAACTATTCTCTGGATCCTGCCACGCACCCATTGCCTCCGTGCATCTTCCGGTTACTGTTCCAGACCTACTACGCCTGGAATTAACGGTTAGTGCCTGTACTTGCACCGCATTGTCTATTTTCTTGTCTGCCTGCCATCACTTAGAACTTTCTCCCTTACGTCAGTAGGCTAATCTGGGGGCCGCGACCTGCGGTTCTTCGGCAGCTAAGCCCACACTACCTTGCGGTGGTCCTTGGTGAAGACCGGAAGGCCGTTAGACTCCGCGCCCTAGGTAAGCCTGTGCTAATACTGACTAAGGCATCAAAATCGTAACACTTTCTCTGCATATTGCCAGCTAAATGCCTCCTTTTGTTACATATCCCTCCCCCTAGCGTCTCCAAGTAGGGGGACGTGGACTTTGCAAGGAGCGCATATTTTCGTGACAACGCATCTGCATTTTTGTGTAGAATCCCAGGCCTATGTTCTACTGAGAACTTGAAAGGTTGTAGTGCCAAGAACCAGCGGCTTACCTTGGCATTTACCTCCCGGTTGTTCTGCATCCATCTTAATGGTGCATGGTCTGTTATTAGGGTGAACTCTCTGCCTAGGGGATAATAGCGCAGAGCTTCTGTAGCCCATTTTATGGTGAGACATTCTTTCTCCACAGTGCCATATTTATGTTCCCTTGGAAGCAACTTACGACTTAGGTACAGGACAGGATTTTCTACTCCATTCTTCTCCTGTGACAAGACTGCACCTAAGCCAACACCAGAAGCATCAGTTTGGAGAAAGAACCTCCATGTAAAATCTGGTGCTTGTAGAACTGGAGAGTCAGACCAGGTTAATCTATCTGGACAACTTTTTTTTAACATGTCCGTAAGTGGAGCAGCTCTAGTGGCGAAGTGGCTTACAAACCGCCTGTAGTAACCTACTAAGCCTAAAAAGGTTCTTAACTGTGACTTTTTCTCTGGTCTTGTCCAATTTTTGACTGCCTCCACTTTGTCTAGCTGGGGTTTTACATGCCCTCGACCAACAATGTACCCCAAATATTTGGCTTCTCTTATGGCTATGGCACATTTCTCTGGGTTAGCTGTTAATCCTGCGGACCGTAATGAAGCTAAGACCGCCTCAACTTTGGCTAAATGTGATCCCCAGTCTGGGGTATAAATCACTATATCGTCCAAGTAAGCAGCTGCATAAGCTGTGTGAGGTCGTAGCAATTTATTCATAGCCCTTTGGAAGGTGGCAGATGCCCCATGCAACCCAAAGGGTAGGACTTTATATTGATAGAGACCAACAGGGGTGGAAACAGCAGTCTTTGGATTGGCCGTGGAAGTCAGGGGAACTTGCCAATAACCCTTTGTTAGATCAAGGGTTGTTAAATAATTGGTACCAGCAAGATTTTCCACTAGTTCATCCACACGTGCTATCCGATAGGCATCAAACTGCGACATACTGTTTAGGCGCCGAAAGTCATTGCAGAACCTAATTGTCCCATTGGGTTTTGGGACAAGCACAATGGGACTATTCCATTCACTAGTGGACTCTTCAATTACATCTAACTGGAGCATCTTCTCAACCTCCTTTCTCACGTCCACCCATCTGGCTTCTGGAATACGATATGGCTTCTGCTTGACAATGAATCCTTGCGCAGTGACAATGTCGTGTTCGATTAAGGTAGTGCGCCCAGGAATGGAAAAGAAGACATCCCTGTTCCGGCGAATCATTTCTTCAGTCTGTTGTCTCTGCTGAATGGACAAGGCTGGCTCTATGGGCACTTCAGACTTTTCAATGGCAGTACTCACAACCTGAGGAGAGGTTTCCTCATCATGCCAGGGTTTAAGAAGGTTCACATGATATATTTGCTCCTCCTTTCTCCTACCTAACTGGTAGACTCTGTAATTGACAGGACCGACAGCCTCTAGAACTTCATATGGACCCTGCCAATGGGCGAAAAGTTTGCTTTCCTGTGTAGGAACCAGGACTAGGACCTTGTCCCCAGGCTTGAAAGATCGAACAACAGCACTTTTGTCATAACTTTTCTTCTGTCCTTCCTGAGCCTCTTTTACATGTTGCTGCACAATGGGCCCTATCTTTCCTAGCCTCTCATACATTTGGGACACAAATTGTACCAGATTTGGTTCCCTGGGACCTTGCTGCTCCCACCCTTCTTTTAACATATCCAAGATACCCCTGGGCTGTCTCCCAAACAATAACTCAAAGGGACTAAACCCTGTTGAAGCTTGAGGTACCTCACGGATGGCAAACATCAAATAGGGAATAAGAGTGTCCCAATCTTTTTTCTCTTGAGCCACTGCTTTCCTGAGCATGTGCTTTAATGTGCGGTTAAAGCGTTCCACCAAGCCATCTGTTTGTGGATGGTATACAGAGGTGTGAAGCGCAGTTACCCCTAGCAACTGGCACATGTCCTTCATCAGTTTAGACATGAATGGAGTACCCTGGTCTGTGAGAATTTCTTTGGGTATTCCCAAGCATGTAAACATCAATACAAGTTCTTTAGCTATGGTGCTGGACTTTATGTTTCGTAGGGGAATTGCCTCTGGATACCTGGTTGCATAGTCAAGCACCACTAGTATATATTGGTGCCCACGTGCGGATTTTTCCAGGGGCCCTACAAGGTCCATAGCTATCCGTTCAAAGGGAACTTGTACTATTGGTATTGGAATGAGAGGTGCCCTGTACATGGGTTTGGGACAGGTTCTCTGACAAATGGGACAGGACCGGCAATACTTTTTCACTGCCATGTGTACACCGGGCCTGTAACACCTAAGCAGAACTCGTTCCCGTGTTTTATCCTCCCCTAGGTGTCCCCCACAGACATGTGTATGTGCTCCTTTTAACACTAGGGTTACATGGACCTGAGGAACCATTAATTGTTCTACTTTTTCCCCCTGCACATTAGCAACTCTATACAGGAAATTATTTTTAACAATAAAATATGGTATACCTTCTGCAGGCTGGGCGGCTTTCGCT
This sequence comes from Mixophyes fleayi, assembly GCF_038048845.1. NCBI lineage: Eukaryota > Metazoa > Chordata > Amphibia > Anura > Limnodynastidae > Mixophyes > Mixophyes fleayi. The sequence continues at coordinate 254,429,718 of NC_134402.1, forward strand.
ACCCCATTTACATCAGTTACACTTTTAAAGGCATGATCCAAAGTGGCATCATTAAGTTGGTCTCGAGCAAAGTCCTGCAAAGGAAACAAAATTGGTATTGCGGACCAGTCCGTATCCTCACTGACAGGCGGGGTGGGCTCATCTGCGACATCACCGACCAATGCTAGTTTGGACTGTCCATGTTTCCCCACAGTTGGATGCTTTTGTGGAACTCCTGCTGTAACTTCCAGGATGGCATTCCGGTTTGGCGGTTCCCAAAGATCGATGTCCAGATGTTGTGGATTCTTAGGCGGTTCCTTTAAGACCGGGCTTCCGACCGTTGCATCAGTTGCCGGCATGTCCGGCCGGATCCGCTCACCGAGGACATCATTAAACAGTGGGAAGTCTCGCCCCAAAATGAGTGGATATGGGAGTTTAGGTGTATGGCAGCTACCACCATAACAGTTTTGTCTTTGAGTGTGACTGGTAGTATTGTTCTTTCATGCTCCTCTGTTGTGCCATGTACACAAAGAACTTTCACTTTGGGCAACCGAGAAGTTATGGTTTCGGGTAAAGCAGAGCTGGAAACCAATGAGAGTTTACTCCCCGAGTCAACCAAGGCCAGAACAAGGTTTTGGTTGATTAGCACATTCACCCGGAACAAACAAGGACTTCCTGATGTGGGACTCATGGTAAAACAGCTTGGAAATGCAGGTCCAATATGTGCTACAGAACAGTCCATGGGTTCCTGTAGTTTAGGACACTCTGCCTTAAAGTGGCCTGGCTCACCACATTCAAAACACTTCAGATTAGACAGCTTTGCACCTGGCCCTCTGTCCGTAGCAGTTTTGCCATTGGGCCCTGTGACAAGGATTGTCAAACCTGGCTTTTGGCGTGGCAGCGGCTTTGGCACAAATGCAGGTTCTTTAGTCATTTGCTGTAGCGCACAAAACCTTTCTACCACGGTGGCAAGCTCTTCATAAGTTTGTGGGTCTGATTGCAGAATCCACCTTTGCAAATCGTGGTTCAGCCCCCGGATGCAGTGATCTATCGCCAGAACTTCAATAATCCGAGAAGGCGAATTCTCCTCAGGCTGCAGCCATTTCTTTAAAAGTTTAGAAAGCTCAGCCACTTGCGCTCTGACCGGTTTTTCTTTATCATAGCGTCATTGGTGATAGCGCTGGGCTCGGCCTGGCCCGGAAACTCCAATGCGAGCCAATATCTCAGACTTTAGACACAGATAATCAGAGGCCCGTTCCTCATCTAGATCCATATAAGCTCGCTGAGCTTCACCAGTCAGATATGGCGCCAGTCTCTCAGCCCAATCTTTAGGAGGCCATTTTGCCCTTTTTGCAAGTCTCTCGAAAGACACCAGATATGCTTCTACGTCATCAGCTGGTGACATTTTCTGGAGAACAGGACCAGGTGGTTCATTTCTGTCATGCCTCACCTGGCTTAACTCTTCTCTTAAGAGCCTTGTGTTTTCCACCTGTGCCTCGGCGACTTGTAGCATCTGAGCTTGCTGCTGTTGCTGCGCAGCGGCCACATTCACGAGGGTTTTCAGTATTTCCTCCATGTTGACGTCTGCGCGGGTTGGGTAGCGGAAACTTGCTTCCCGGAGCATCCCACTCCTGACACCACTTGTGGCAAGAGCCCGCTACTGCAGAAGCAGACGCGTACAACTTCTTCCTTTTTATGGTTCTTTATTGTCAGGATGGTAATAATGTTTTGACACCGTATACTTGCACAGCAATTATGGAGACCCTCAACGCTTACTATACATAGTCCAGCTCTCTGTCCAGATCAGCCAGCTAGCCCAGCGTTGATCTCCCTGAACAATGAAACAAGCAGGGTTTTATACCTGACACTCCTCCCACAGGCCTAGCTTGATGGACAGGTGACACACCCACCGTCTTTTTAAAAGGAAACGCCCATCCCTGGCTCTGTTTAGACTATCAGACCCACCCTGTCTGTTTGCTGAGAGGAAGCAGCTTTTAAATCATGTAAGTAAACCAATTTTAAACTACACATATGTTTTTACCTGGTTTAATCTCCACCTAGGTACATAACTGTGCCAATGTTTTACTCTACGTCCCTGCTTTCTCTGCATATTACCAGCTAAATGCCTCCTTTTGTTACAATATATATATATATATATATATATATATATATATATATATCCTTGCATACCTCCAATCCACTTCTCGAAGTATTGTGGGAAACAACTGAAATATACATTTAATTTGACATTCTATATTGTTTTACTGCACATTTAGTAAAAGGGATATTTGCGTCTTAGAATTGGAAATATATCTAACTCTAAATGTGACCCATTTCTCCCTTCCTGGTATGTCAATAATCACCTCGTCAAATTTATTTTATATTCACCTCTTTACTTGCCTGTCTTTAGCTATCTTTTGTAGAGGTATAAAAAATCAATATGAATAGTAGTGTCAAAATACAAAGTGTTTGCAGGAATGTGGTAACTCCTAAGAAATATCTTCCAACAACATCAAGCTGCCAACTTTCAGCCCATAGACCAGGGGTAGGGAACCTGTGGCTCTCCAGGTGTTGTGAAACTACAAATCCCAGCATGCCTTGCCACCTCTCTGTTGGTTATCTACTGGCAAAGCATGCTGGGACTTGTAGTTTCACAACACCTGGAGAGCCGCAGGTTGCCTACCCCTGCCATAGACTCTGAATGATCACATGACAACAATGCCGTTGAAATGTCTGCCCACACCAACAGCCAGTTAAAATAATGCCAAAGGCATTTGTGACTGAGAGGGAGGAGTACAGATTTATTGCTGATAGTCCTAAACCAATGGCTTAGACAGCTTGAAAAGTTTAAAAGACATTAAAGCAATATATTACAAACAACATATGTTTCACAGTGTTGTAATTGTTGAACAAAAAAAGGGTAGAAACCTATCTGTATTGTATTTTAATTCATATTTATGTGTGTTGTTATAGGCTTGTCAGTTGTTCCCCGAAGTTCCCTTCGCAGTGGTTAACTTAACGGAAAACAAATGCCTGGATGAAAATGTCATTTGCTCTCTTTATCTTCAAGTCAACTCAATCATTGTGAGAAGAGAAATAAGAACTGAGAAAAAGTATGAAGGCTGAAGCAGACTGTCCCAAATTCTAGAGCTAATAGTTCTAGTACAACCAGATGTTTTGCAATATGGTCAATTTGCATGAACATTCTTCTGATAAAGATCACTGTAATTTGTGTTATTATTGTAAGTTCATTCATTAGTACAAAACAACCTAGCTTACAGATGTACCGTGTTGGAAACAATTTTAGTATTAGGATTATAGGAAAAGATAAATGTCAAATAATTCTTTTTGGTAAACCTAAAACATTTGCTTCAGTATTTCTAATGTAAAATCTTTTTTTTTATTAAAATTATTAGAATGCCTAAATAATATAATAGTAATTTTTGGTGTATCCAAGTAGACCATCCTTGCTAGGTTACCTTCACTCTAGCGATTGCATTAAGTAGGTTGATTCCTAGATGTACACAGGTATTTGCAGGTATTCTGTGCCAGCTCTCTCTTTTTTGTGTACAGGTGTCACTGTAGAATAATGATGCTCACAATCTTTTCATTTGATTATTTTGGCATAATTTTTGCAATTTGTGCCTCACCTATAGATAGTGGCTAGAGCTAATAAATCAATACTACATTTTTTTAAAGCTGCATCTAAGAGAGTAATGTGTAAACTGAGTAAAATCATATTTAAAAATGGTGTTAACTTAGCTTTAAACTCTAGATAAAAAAATGCCATCACTTTTATCTCCAGCTTAACAACACGAAATTCCAAAACACGTGAAAATGTGCAAATGTTTTATTGGTTTCAAATGACTCCAAAATAATAATAGCTTTTACAAATGTATGAAAGTCTTAGATAGTACACCAAAACTGAAAAATTAAAGAGCCAAAATTAAGATTTCAATACATTTTTAGTAATAAAATTTTTTTTAAATATTTTTATATGACCTTTGAATTGAACCATTTTAGACTAACTTTGCCAAAATGAATGTATTTTAACCAAAGTGATGCAACTTTGGAACCTTATGTAAAGAATAACATTTTACTGTATTTGCGTATTTACTCAAAACAGAACAATGGAATTCATTTTTGTTTGACATTCTACACTCCACCTCCAATGCATAGTTGTCAACATTTGAAAATCATAATCAGGGACACTCCTTGGCAGCTGCATCTCGTATGATACAATCGAGGTGAACATAGCTCTCTACAGTTCACCATGCTCATCATAAATAGCTGTTAACTATTTTGCTGCCTGATGTTTTTACCAATTTTATAACTCATGTGGCTGAAGAACAAAATTAAATTTCTTTACTGTGCTAGTTTTTCTGGAACTCTCTTTTCTCAAACTGTATTGATTTTTTAAGAGTTTTGTAAAATGCTGAAAATATATTTTAAGGAACGCATACATATAACATTACTAGTTGTTTGTCAGCAACTGTCATAGTCAGTTACAGGAATAATTTAATGTATAGTAAAATTATATAATACCATTTTGGATCTAAGTTAAGTCATATACTCTAAAGCAATTTACTCTACCAGCATTATAAAAGGTACTTTTTCTAGCATATTTTTAAGTCCAATAAAATCATGGGATGAGAATAGTGGCAGCATGGCAACATTATTTGGACACTGCCACTGTATTCGCCTGTTTTTACTGCAAGTAACTGCAATGGAGTCATTGGAAAGTACCCCATTGACACAACTGACAGCAGGAATAAGCACTGGTTACATACCTCATGTCAAATGCAATTGCATTCCACATGCATCGTCACTAGGATTTTATTAATAGCCATGAATAGGTTACTGGCATTAAGGTTTTCCTAAACTGTTATGTGTGTTTTTTAAATTGAGCAATTTACTGAAGGCCAAACGGCAAATCAAAGTGTACAATTTTAAACCACAAAGTTTAAAACTAACATCCCAATTTTTATACATATGAGGTATAGAAACCATGCCATATATTAAGCGGTGGTCTGCAAAACTGCATTGGCAACCCATGACTAATTAATAAAAAAAATAAAAAAAAAGTGTTTGTGTGATTACAACATAAAAAAGTAATATAAACCCTTCCATTTTGCATAAGCCCAGTACTACTCAGCATCGTGCCTGGCGGGGACCAAAATCATGATCAGGCTCCAGCATCTCGAGATTCCCAGCCCACTGCTGGACCGCACTAGGCCCCGCCTGGTACCCCTGGCTTTTGGATAACATTGTCAAAATGTTAAAATATAATGCAAACACTTGTGGTACTACAAATGCTAGCATACAAATGAATGCAAGGGCATACTTACTTCAAGGGCATACATATAAGTGTTGTTCCCATCTTAATGAAATAACTTGAACCTCCTCATAATTAAAATGTTATTGCCTCTCTAATAGATTACAAAGCAGCGCCCCCAGTGTCAAATAATAAACTATTAGTGATGATAATCACTAATCATGAAAAAAATACAACAGCTGATTGGCTACCTGGCTCAACATTAACTCATTTTGCATCAGTGTTCCTTGTGAGAACATCAGAGGTTGTTTTTTTATCCCACATGGATCATATCAGATCAAGACAAGAAAAATTTTAGGTAACCATTAATTATCATGGCAACATATTTTTCATAATTATGGGACACTGATACTTTATTTTTTAAGAAGTCGCTCCTATTTATTTATTATCAACTAGGGGCACCCCTATTTATTTATTTATGTTTAACCAGATGGTACTCCTATTTTTTTTTAACCAGGGGGCACTCCTATTTATGTAATGCAGTATTATTTATTTTATCATTAATGTGGGCAATACTTTTCATTTTATCAGTAAGGATAACACTACAGGTTTAGTTTTTGACCCATGGGGTACTACTTTGTCATTTAGTTTCGGGACAATAACATTTTTATTATGATGGTGTCACAAGTTATTTGTTCACAATAGGGGCAACGCTTGTAGTGAACACTAGGTGCGGAGGCCTGATCATTTTTTCAGGCCCCCCTAGAGGATCAGGAGAGATGCTAAGTAACACTGGGCTTTTACAGATAAAGGGGTGAAACCGAATATATTTTACATCCAGTTTTATCATGCAGTTTGTAAGGGTTTGTAAAAAGCACCACACATCAGATACAGTTTGAGTATTAAGACTCCAAACCACACAATAGTAGAATTTAGGAGTAGATTCAATTGGCCATGATTTGCCATCGACATCTCTACGATGTCAGGCTGCATACTTTGCCGCCCTTTACGGTAAGAAATTTACATTAATTTTTCCTTGAGGAAAACTGTGTTTTCCTGTACTGTTCTGGAGACACATTGCGCTTAATTGAATCTCCACTTTAATGCCAAAATCAAAACGTAACATTACATGGTGATAGATTGCAAATTGCAAAAAGGCTGGATCTAAAGTGTTAACTCAGAATTGTTTTTAACATCTTTAGAATAAATATATTTTTAGCAACAATAGATTTCAAATGCCTAGAAACATCCCATGATCCCTCAAATACCAATGGGCTGTAAAGTGAGCAATGTGTGCAATGATTTTATGTATGTTGTAACATGTTGCTGACAGCAGAATAAGCTTGCTTGCTGCCCTAGGGATTGTTTCTAATGTCAGCAGACACTGGATTTAAAAGTATCATTATGCCATTGCAACAGCTACCTTTACTATTTTTTTGCTACATTATTGAAGCTTATCTAACTGCCTGTTTCTGACTTGACTTGATCCTGACCTTCCCTGTGGCTGTCATCTGACTACTCAATAACCATGCATTACTGATCAAGCCTGTTTCTGATCATCCTAGTCAACTTGATATCCAACCTTTGGTCTATAATTTATCTCTGATCTTGTGCTGCCAGTCCTGACACTTGGACACTCTCCAACTGTGTTTTGTCATATTATACTCTTGCCCAAGAACCAAGAACTGTCGGTTGTTTCCTGTGTGCGTCTTGCAATAAAGCCCATTAGTGACTTGTGGGGATCCCTGGAAAAGCACATTGCGTTTGTTTACATTTCACTCCCTACTTCAACTATTTTGGGCCTCTGAGGATGAGTGGAAAAGCAGGAAGTGAAACAAGACTATATATTCCAATTTCTGAAGGTTGCTTCCACTCACAAGGATTAACTTCTGCGGGTATATTTACTAAACTGTGGGTTTGAAAAAGTGGGGATGTTGCCTAAAGCAACCAATCAGATTCTAGCTGTGATTTTGTAGAATGCACTAAATAAATGATAACTAGAACCTGATTGGTTGCTATAGGCAACATCTCCACTTTTTCAAACCCGCAGTTTAGTAAATATACCCACTGGTCTAACATGCTACAAGCTGTACAGTTTTAATACTAGTTCTGTTCTTGTACCCACTATGCAGAAAACATGTGCATCCAGTCCTTGCTGTTGTATACCTTCACCACCTCTTTACAATGGGGATTCACAAATGCAAATGCTGAAATAAGTGAACCTGAATGTGCCGAGTTGTCTTATAAAATTTCCCCATTTTTAAATGTTCTTGTATGGGCCTCCCCCTTTGTTAAAGGAATGATCATATATTAAAACAGGTCCTCTGCCATTATCTCAGCCCATTGGAAAGTCTTCAATGTGGCCAGATGGGACTATTCAGCATCTGCATATTTATTGTGAAGATTCCTGTACTGTATGCATATAGTAGTTTTCTTAGTTTGTTAATAAAGATTTTTTTATGTGTAAAATACTGGAAACGGACAGTTGGTGATTATATGTGTGCAGCAGCTGCAGTGCACGAAGCAGCTGGTAACATTTGCTGAATAACACCACCCTTCAACACACCTGGACAATGCCTTTCGGTAGCTGCAATGCTTTGAGATAGCAGCACATTTGCTGCATTGACAAAAGGATATTATGACAATAGTTCATTAAGCTATTCCACTCCTCCAAACTCCTCCAAACTCTATATGATACAGGAGAGTCCACCTTGGGCTATATAAGCTCTCCAATCAAACAGGTTATATCTGAAATACAACTTCTTTTCTGCAACTTTCTGTTTTTTCTGTATTTAAATAATTATTTTTTTCAGGACCATATCTATTAATTCATTATTGTCTACAAATATATTTTAATTCTCCACATCTAAGTTCACACTTTCTCCATGTCTAATCTGTTCTTCAATGCCATTGAGAACATGGATAGTATGCCAAAAATTCTGTGTGTTGTTGAACAAGCACTCCAGGGAAGTATTTCTGTATCCAGCCTTCAAATGGATGATGAGAAAGTAACAGCAGTATTAAACTGGTCACAACGTATTGGCTAATTACTATCAGCAATTCGTTGACGATTAGTCCTCCATTGCTTGCTCCAATTACAGTTGTAACAAGAAAGGGGCAAATTCTCAAATCTAGCCACAAGAAGAGTTGTCTGCCTTTTAGTTCCGGAAGGACACATTCTCTACTGCTACTGTACTTTCAGATGCTACTTTCTGGGTTGATTTGTCAGGGTTTAGCTGGTGGCAGGAAGTCCCTGAACACAGCATAAATCATACATGCCTTCCAAACGTTGCATGCCCTGGAAAGCAACATTGGTTTTAACTGTGAATATAGTTAAGTATCAGGAAACGTCTGGGAGGGACATCAGACAGTACTGGATGGGTCAGAGCAAGAAAGATAGTGTTATAAAGTCAGAAGCTCATAACTGTATAAAGTATAAAATATGCCACAAAAAAACAAATGAATATATCCTACAGGGCTATTTCTGGGCGCTGATTTAAAACTCCAACCACAACTAAAAAGTAAAAATAATGACAATAATCAATATAATCACATATAAAGGTGTAGCCCCCAATCTTATACTTTGGAGAAAAGCAAGTGCTGCTCCCTATGAACAATTGTTGTGTTACCAATTTCTAATACATAATCTATAAACTGAAGAATGGAAGCGCAGAAAAACTTCTCCCTAGCAAATATATACCACAAAACACTAATATGCTAAAATATATATTTATTAAAAATCAATATATACCTTAATACATTACATGCAGGGCCGCCGATATGGATGGGGGGGCGGCAACATTTTACCCGGGCCCGGCGATGCCAGGGGGCCCGGGTCGGGCCCTCGCTGCTATTTTTTCATTTACTTTTTTTTTTTTTTTTATCTTGCGTTTTTTCTATTTTTTCTTTTGGGGGGAGCTGTAAGAAATAAAAAAAAATCAATACTCACGTGATCGCAGCGCCACGTCTCTCCCCTCCTCTCTTCTCCATTCACACTGACTGTCAGGCGTGATGTCATCAAGTCACAGTCAGTCAGTGAGGAGCGCCGCAGCATGAAGACAGGAGAGAAGACAGAAGAGAAGAAGAGAAAAGAAAAAAAAAGAACCTAACAAAAGGTAAGTAAAGAAACGGAGAGTCAAGGGGAGGAAAACAGAAAGGGACAGTACTATAAAGAAGGGGCAGAGAGGCACAGAGGAAAAAAAGGGGCAAAGAGCACAGAATAAAAAACAGGGACAAAGAGGCACAGAATAAAAAAAAGGGGCAGAGAGGCACAGAGGAAAAATAAGGGGCTAAGAGGCACAGAGGAAATAAAAGGGACAAAGAGGCACAGAATAAAAAAAAGGGGCAGAGAGGCAGAGAGGAAAAAAAAGGGGCAAAGACGCACAGAATTAAAAAAAAAAGGGGCAGAGAGGCATAGAAGAAACAAAAGGGGCAAAGAGGCACAGAATAAAAAAAAAGGGGCAGAGAGTAAGGATGAGCGGGCTCGGATTAGCAAAATCCGAGCCCACCCGAACAGTGCGGATCCGATGGGATCTGAGCACTGTTCGGGTACTTCCGGCCGCCAAACGAATCCAAAACGAGGCTATGAGATCCAAGTCTCGCGGCGGATCTCGCAAGACTCCGATGTCATAAATGCCCCGCTCGCGGCCGTCATCTTCATTCTCCCTGCGATCACTGTCGAGGGAGGTTGATATCCTGTGCTCTGTTATACTAATTTACTATAGTTAAGTGGTGCTTTGTCCAGTGCTCTGTCCTGCTGAGTCCAGTAGTACTTTGTCCAGTGCTCTGTCCTGCAGATTCCAGTGGTGCTTTGGCCAGTGTCTGTCCTGCTGAGTCCAGTGGTGCTTTTCTCCTGATTTTTTTTGTGCTAAGTCCATAGTAAATTTATAATTATAATAAAATCTTCTAAAAATTAAAAAAACAAAAAAAAATTTTAAAAAAATATAAAAAAATAATTTAAAAAGTATAAAAAATATTCTAGAGCAATATATTCCTGCAGTCCCAAAAAATAGGAACTGCAATCTATATTACTACATTCACTGTTTCTGCATTTCCAAAAAGTAGGAACTGCAATCTATATTACTACGTTCACTGTTTCTGCATTTCCAAAAAATAGGAACTGCAATCTATATTACTATGTTCACTGTTTCTGCATTTCCAAAAAATAGGAACTGCAATCTATATTACTACGTTCACTGTTTCTGCATTTCCAAAAAATAGGAACTGCAATCTATATTACTATGTTCACTGTTTCTGCAGTCCAAAAAATAGGAACTGCAATCTATATTACTACGTTCACTGTTTCTGCATTTCCAAAAAATAGGAACTGCAATATATATTACTATGTTCACTGTTTCTGCAGTCCAATAAATAGGAACTGCAATCTATATTACTACGTTCACTGTTTCTGCATTTCCAAAAAATAGGAACTGCAATCTATATTACTATGTTCACTGTTTCTGCAGTCCAAAAAATAGGAACTGCAATCTATATTACTATGTTCACTGTTTCTGCAGTCCAAAAAAATAGGAACTGCAATCAATATTACTACGTTCACTGTTTCTGCAGTCCCAAAAAAAAAGGAACTGCAATCAATATTACTATGTTCACTGTTTCTGCAGTCCAAAAAATAGGAACTGCAATTATGGATGAGCGGGCTCGAATGTCTGGAATCCGAGCCCACCCGAACAGTGTGATTCCGAGTCAGATCAGAGCGATGTCCGGGTATTCCCGCCGATTCCGAAACTTAAAACGAGGCTCTGACTCATAATCACGCTGTTGGATCTCGTGATACCCGGATCCTTTAAATTCCCCGCTTGCCGCCGCCATCTTCACTCGGGCATTGATCAGGGAAGAGGGAGGGTGTGTTAGGTGGTCCTCTGTCCTGTGATTTCTCGTGCTGTGCTGTGCTGTGCTGTGTTCTGCACAGTCCAGTCCAGTGGTGCTGTGTCCTGTGCTCTGTCCTGCTGAGTCCAGTGGTGCTGTGTCCTGTGCTCTGTCCTGCTGAGTCCAGTGGTGCTGTGTCCTGTGCTCTGTCCTGCTGATTCCAGTGGTGCTGTGTCCTGTGCTCTGTTCTGCTAAGGGCATTGTTATTTCTAAATTATTCCAAAGTTATAAAAAATTTATTAAAAAGTTATAAAAAAAATAAATATTAAAAAAATTATAAAAAAATTATCCGAAGAAAAAAAAAAATTAGGTTGAAAAAAATAGGTAGTACTATTTTAATTCAAAGTCACACTACATTCACTGTTGCAGCTGTCACAAAAAATAGGTAGTACTATTTCAATTCAAAGTCACATTACGTTCACTCTTCCAGCTGTCACAAAAATTAGGTACTGCTGTATAACTACAGTCCAGTGGTACTCTCCTGTGCCGCAGATAATTTGTAAAGGCTTTGCCCAGTGTTTGTGGTTTAGGGGTACGCTCTCTTGTGCTGCATATAATGGAGTACCAAAATTTTGAGGATAAAGTGGAAAGATCAAGAACCACTTCCTCCTAATGCTGAAGCTGCTGCCACTAGTCATGACATAGACGATGAAATACCATCAACGTCGTCTGCCAAGGCCGATGCCCAATCTCCTAGTACAGGGCACGTAAAATCCAAAAACCCAAAGTTGACTAAAATTAGCAAAAAAAGAAAATTGAAAACATCTGAGGAGAAACGTAAACTTACCAATATGCCATTTACGACACGGAGTGGCAAGGAACGGCTTAGGCCCTGGCCCGTGTTTAGGACTAGTGGTTCAGCTTCACCCAAGGATCTAAGCCCTCCTCCTCCCCCCCTCTCAAAAAAATTGAAGAGAGTTATGCTGTCAGCAACAACAACAAAACAGCAAACAACTCTGTCTTCTAAACAGATGACATCACAAATCCCCAAGGCGAGTCCAAGGGTGTTGATGGTTGCGAAGCCTGACCTTCCCATCACTGTACGGGAAGAGGTGACTCCATCCACCATATGCAGCACACCCTCTGCATATGCTGGAAGGATGACCCACAGTGTAGATTCAGATTTGGATAATCAAGGTGTCAAGGAGGCTATTGATGTAGCTGGCGTTGTGGAGGAACTTGACGAGGAGGATGCTGATGTGGTCATCATAAATGAGGCACCAGGGGGGGAAACAGTTGTTGTCCATGGGATGAAAAAGCCCATCGTCATGCCTGGTCAGAAGACCCAAAAATCCACCTCTTCTGTCTGGAGTTATTTTTATCCGAATCCGGACAACAAATGTATGGCCATATGTAGCTTATATAAAGCTCAAATAAGCAGGGGTAAGGATCTTGGCCACCTAGGGACATCCTATCATTTCAGCCACAGTAGTTTGGTAGGCCCTGTCGCTGAAATGATTGGTTTGTTAAAGTGTGCATGTCCTATTTCAACAACATCAGGGTGGGTGGGAGGGCCCAAGGACAATACCATCTTGCAACTCTTTTTTTGGCATTATGTGCTCTTTGGGGCCTAGTTCTATCTCCATCAGAGATATTCCTGCAGGCCATGTCACCGGCACAGCTATGTTGGTGTTAGACGTGCGCTGCATACTCTGTCTGATTTAGCAGAAGCTAGCCATTGGCCTTGATAATCAAATAGGCTTTTCGTGATACTACATTGTCAGGGATTAGGCTAAACAGAGTGTCATGGTATTTGAGATCCTTACCTTACCTACACACAGCGTATACAGCGCTGCTATTTGTTCTATCATATTAATGTTTAGATAGGGTCTCTACATATTAACACACTCCGCTTGCTCACATCACCCAGTGAAGCAAGCGCTATATAAGTGCCAACTTTTATACACGTTAGGCAGCGTCTTTAACGAGAATACAGTATCTATATAATTGTGAGTGCTTTAAGATCTTACATGACCTTTAATCAGGCCACTTTAATCGCTGCTCTATTACAGATCTCTGTACAGTGATCATCATGCATATTTTTGCAGAACCAATTTAAATATATAAACAGGGTCTCCTAGAATACGTACTATTTTATTTAAAGGAGTTTTAAGGGGTATTACACTCTAATAGAGAGACTCATCATTTCTGAATAAAAAAAATGCTCTAATTCTTGTTAAGTTCCCAAAAAGAGGAACTGCCATTTCTATTACTACGTTCATTGTTTGTGTAGTTCAAAAAACGAGGAACTGCCATTTCTATTAATATTTTCATTCTATATGTAGTTCCCAAAAAGAGGAACTGCCATTTCTATTTATATTTTCATTCTATATGTAGTTCCCAAAAAGAGGAACTGCCATTTCTATTGATATTTTCATTCTATATGTAGTTCCCAAAAAGAGGAACTGCCATTTCTATTGATATTTTCATTCTATATGTAGTTCCCAAAAAGAGGAACTGCCATTTCTATTACTACTTTCTTTCTTTCTTTCTGTATTTCAAAAAAAGAGGAACTGCCATTTCTATTACTACTTTCTTTCTTTCTTTCTGTATTTCAAAAAAAGACGAACTGCCATTTCTATTGCTACGTTCCTTTTTTTTGTAGTTCCAAAAAAAAATAACTGCGGCCTTAACTGCTATGTTGGTGTTAGACGTGCATCCGGTGTCTGCCATCTGTGCAGTGGTATTCAGACCAGTTGAGGGTTTTATATTGTGGCCCCGGTACCAAATTGGGTACCAGGGCCACTCCACTACGCAGTCCAGATAGATGCGTATAAGATATTAAACTACATTCAATGTTGGGGCCAAATCCAAAATTAAATAAAATTACCTGTCATAGTCAAAAACAAGAGGTATTGACGCGTTAGAACTACACCCTGTATATGCTGCAGAGGATGTAGGATCAGCCATCTGTAGAGTAAAATTCAGACCAGCTAAGGTTTTTTTATTGTGGCCCCGGTACCAAATTGTGTACCGGAGCCACTACACTACGCAGTCCAGATAGCTGTGCAGTGGAATTGAGATCAGTTAAGGTTTTTTTATTGTGGCCCCGGTATCTAAATTGGAAACCGGGGCCACTACACTACGCAGTCCAGATAGCTGTGCAGTGGAATTGAGACCAGTTAAGGTTTTTTTATTGTGGCCCCGGTACCAAATTGGGTACCGGGGCCACTCCACTACGCAGTCCAGAAAGCTACCTCGGTCCAACGTTTTGGACTTAAAACAATATTGTGAGGTGTGAGGTGTTCCAAATACACTGGAAATTAGTGGAAATGATTGTTATTGAATGTTATTAAGGTTAATAATAGCGTAGGAGTGAAAAACAAACAAAAAACTAGATTTTAGCACTTTTTATGCTTTTTTAAAAATAAATCAGAACCCAAAACCCTAAATCAGAACCAAAACCTTTCGTCAGGTGTTTTGCCAAAACAAATCAGAACCCAAAACCTCAAGCTAATCAGAACCCAAAACCCAAAACACTAAAAGTGGCCGGTGCACACCCCTAGCAGAGAGGAAAAAAAAAGGGGCAAAAAAGCACAGAATAAAAAAAGGGGCAAAGAGGCACAGAATAAAAAAAAAGGGGCAGACAGTCACAAAGGGAAAAAAAGGGGCAAAGAGGCACAGAATAAAAAAAAAGGGGCAGAGAGGCACAGAGGGAAAAAAAGGGGCAAAGAGGCACAGAATAAAAAAAAAAGGGGCAGAGAGGCACAAAGTTAAAAAAAAAGGGGAGAGAGGCACAGAGTGAATAAAAAGGGGGGAAAGCAGCATGGAGGGCGCAGTGTGAGCATAAGGGGGCACATTGTAGTTGTGATGAAGGGGCACAGTAATGTGTGTATGATGGCACAGGGGCTTGTGGCAATATAATGTGTGTGTGCGGTAGGTGGTGGCTAATTAATGGGTGCTATTTTGTTTGTAGGGTGATGGTGAGGCAATTTAATAGTGGGGATTATTAATTTAATATTGGGTGGTTTGGGGGCTATTGAATGTGGGGGTGAGTTTGGGGAGAATGAGGTCTATTTATTAAATGTGACTATGAATTATTTAATGGCAGTGATGGTTGTGGGAAATAGGTAGTGCTAGGCTGTTTGCATGAAGGGAAATAGGTTTAGTTATTAAATGTGAATACTATTATTTTAATGTTGGGGCTGGAAGAAGGCCTAATTATTAATTGTGGGTGCTATTGATTTAGCACTGGGTCTGGCTGTAATTTTCTAAATGTAGTCATTTTTTTTTCCAAATAGGTCCTCCAACATTCCAAGATCCAGACAAGCCGCAACTAAAGAAACCAGCAGCCACTGGTGGTGAAAGTAAGAAGAACAGGTAGGAGAGAGCAGCAGATTGTGTTAAATGTTGTGATTCTAGTAGGGACAATGGCAATTTTTGGTGAGTGTTGTACTGGGGCCCTGAATTCCTCTTGGCAGCCCTGATTACATGCACTGTCTGGAATTAATACATAGGACATAGATAAATAAATCAACTTATATATTTTAATGTATAACAATCTAACATAGAATACACCTTTAAAATATTCTTGTCAGATAACTGATTAGAGAGTTCTCTCAATATATATTAATCGATGGTGCACATCAAAAAGATAATACTGCGGTGCTGTGAAGATAGTTCTTAAACTTATCAGATATTTTCTATGACCAAATAGAAACAATATTCCTAAGTGTACCATATAAGTATTGGATTTCACATTCTTTATTGAAGATGAATATGGGGCTCTGAAAGCAAGTCCCTTCTCGAAGTATTACATGCCAGCTGGCCACTCGTAATAACGAGACTTCTATTACCTGTATTATTCAATTAGATAGGAAGTGGAAGACGGCAGTTACGCACACTGCTCTCCAAGATGTTTATTCAGCTTGTTCAGGCGGTCTCTAGGCTCGTCGGTAGTACAATTGTTGATTACGTTACAGTCTGGTTAGACGTTGAAATAGCTAACAGCATCGCTTTATTTGCGAGCCCATCATTAAATTAAATAAGCATCCTAAAATTCTAGGGCTCAATTAAAAGTCACTCATAGAACACCTGACGCATTTCTCCACATTAAACTGTGGCTTCATCAGAGACAATCATCAAGGTATGGATGTTTCCTTTTAAATCTATTTGAACCAATCGAAGTAAAAAAAGATAATAAAGCATCACAAAACCACCTGTGAAATGGTTATGCTTATACCAGATGATCCAGATGTATGTTTGGTGGTATAAGTTGGTTACACATATATTAATCCCCTCTATCACAATTTTTGAGCAATCATTATATGTTTGTTACTTAACTATCTAAATATACATCAATTAATCTATTTATCTAAAAATCAATATATAGTACCAATTATTAGTAAACACACTCAATTTCTATTAAAAATAACCTATAATTTGTAACGAGCCACGGCGCCTTCAGGCACCGCCGCGACTCGTTTCCTCTGGTACCCTTGCGTCCCGGCCGTCGCGTCCCGGCCAAGGCTACGGTCGGGATGCTCTTTGGCTGTAACGCCGCGTCCCGGCACCTAGCTCAGCCGGGCGCGTGCGCATAGGAGAGTATTAATTATTGCCCAGCTGGGCTCTGATTCTATGGTTCTCCCAGAGTGGTTTTTCCTATTGGTCCACTCTAGTATATAAGGCAGGAAGGGGCAAGCCCTCCCTGCGGTTATAGTCCCTGCTTACCAGCACACTACCCTGCTCGTTCTCTGTTTAGCCTCTGATCCTGATCCTGATTTCTGTTGCCGACCCTTTGCCTGGAATTGACTACGATTTATTGCCTGTGACCTTTTGACCCTGTGCTTGGATTTTGACCACGATTGTTCGCTTGTGACCCCAAATCTTTTGCCTGGATACTGACGCTACCAGCTTTCCTGTGACCTATTCGACCCTTGCCTGGACCTCACTTCATTTTCCTGGGGTTTCCCCAGTCAGTACGCAACTCACGACCCTCTGTAGTCTGCAGCCAAGTCTGTCCCCACCACTAGGGGCTCCAGCGAACACCAGGCTTCAGAGCAGACTCCGGGTTTTGTGGTGCTGGCTGTTGGGGTTCCTAACATTATAACCGGCCCAAATTATTGAAGTGAGTGAATTGTCTGACACCGGTCCTATGGAACTAAGTCCGGCTCAAGTGTTGGCGGGACAGATCCAGACCCTGTCTCAAATGGTCCAGGAGTTGTCCCAGCGACAGGCTGCCCAGGAACAGGCGTCCAGAGTTTCACAAGCTACTCAGCCTTCTGTTGTGGAACCCAAGATTCACCTTCCAGACCGGTTTGCGGGAGATCGCAGGCACTTCGGTAATTTCCGGGAAAGTTGTAAACTTTACTTTAAATTGAGACCACTGTCATCTGGGTCTCCACAGCAAAGAGTGAGGATATTATTTCTCTTCTTCAGGGGGATCCTCAATCTTGGGCGTTTAGCCTGGAGCCCAATTGTCCTCAGTTGCAGTCCATAGATGCCTTTTTCGAAGCGCTTGGTTTAATTTATGATGACCCGGACTGAGTGGCTTCTGCTGAGGCACAGCTTCAATCATTAAGCAAGGACGATGTTCCGCTGTAGAGTACTGTTCCAACTTCAGGCGGTGGTCCTCAGACTGTGCATGGAATGACCCAGCTCTTTGCAGTCAATTCCGCTTGGGTCTCTCTGATCAAATTCAGACTCCCTACTCCAGTATCCCACTGCGGAGTCCCTTGAGGAACTCATGAGATTGGCTATTCGGATTGACAGGAGATATAAAGAAAGGAAAGCTGAGAAGGAAGACTCTTCATCTTATTCTCCTGTGCCTCCTCAAGTCGCCCCCGTGGATCAAGTTGAACCCATGCAACTGGGAGCGTATCGACTGTCATCTGAGGAACGTACCCGAAGGCGTGCCTTGGGTCTCTGCTTATACTGTGGAGAAAAAGGCCATTTGCTTCGTACTTGTCCCATTAGACCGGGAAAAGATCTGGGCAAGTGAACGTGGAGGGAGTACACTTAGGCCTGCAAGCCATCTCTCCGACAAATTCTTTACAAATACCTGCCAAACTCACATATGGTGATTAAGTCATTTCAGTTCCAGCATTCGTGGACAGTGGAGCCGCTGGGAATTTTTTAGATTTAACCTTTGCTCATTCCTTGGGGTTCTCAGCTGTTCCCCTAGATTTCATAATTTCTGTGTGTGGATTGGATGGGAATCATCTCAACCACGGAAAAATTCATCATCGTTCTCCTCCTCTGCAGTTGAAGATTGGCGTTCTTCACTCCGAAACAATCTCATTGTACTTAATTCATTGCCCTTCAGTGCCTTTGATCTTGGGTCATCCCTGGCTAGCTCTGCATAATCCTAATATTAATTGGATTAGGGGCGAGATAATTCAATGGGGTCCTAAATGCTCTTCTTCCTGCTTGTCCTTGCCAATTAGGATTACCCATACTAGTTCTGAGTTTCTGCCTCCTCCGTACCGTGAGTTCCGGGATGTTTTTTCTAAAAAAGAAGCTGACACTCTTCCCCCTCACCGGGAATACGATTGTGCAATTGACATCATCCCGGGTTCTAGATTACTGAAAGGGAAGACTGTACGCATTATCTCTTCCAGTGACCCAAGCCATGGAGTCATATGTGGAAGAAAATTTACGAAAAGGTTTCATCAGGCCTTCCAAGTCACCTGCTGGAGCAGGATTCTTCTTTGTGGCCAAGAAGGATGGTGGGTTAAGGCCCTGTATTGATTACAGAGGGTTGAATAACATAACCATCAAAAACACATATCCTTTGCCACTTATCTCAGTCATTTTTGACCAACTTAAAGGGGCAAAAATTTACTCTAAAATTGATCTACGTGGAGCTTATAATCTGATACGTATCTGGAGTGGCGACGAATGGAAAACGGCCTTTAATACTCAGACAGGCCATTATGAATATCTCGTAATGCCCTTCGGCCTCAGCAATGCTCCCGCTGTCTTTCAAGATTTGATCAATGATGTCCTTCGTGAGTTCCTGGGCTCCTTTGTAGTGGTCTATTTGGATGACATATTAATTTTCTCCCGTTCATTAGAACAGCATCGAGTTCATGTTCGACAAGTTCTTACGAAACTTCGTCATCATCATCTATACGCTAAGTTAGAGAAATGTGAGCTCGAAGTTACTAAAGTCACTTTCCTGGGATATGTGATCTCCCCAGAAGGCTTCGCCATGGATCCAACGAAAGTACAAGCAATCCTAGACTGGGTACAGCCCTCGAACCTTAAAGCCATCCAGATAGTCCTAGGATTTGCAAACTATTATAGGAAATTCATCAGTTCCTTTTCTATTCTCGTTGCTCCCATCACTGCTCTGACTCGCAAGGGAGCTGATCTGAAAATCTGGCCACCTGCCGCAGTATCTGCTTTAAAGCTTTGAAACAGGCTTTTGTGTCTGCCCCTGTGTTGAGACATCCTAACCTAGACCTTCCATTTATTGTTGAAATGGATGCCTCAGAGCTAGGAGTAGGAGCCGTGCTGTCACAAAAAGACCCAAAAGATCATCGCCTTCATCCTTGTGCCTACTTATCTCGAAGGTTCTCTTCCGCTGAAGAGCATTATGACGTAGGCAATCGAGAGCTACTGGCCATTAAATGGGCATTGGAAGAGTGGCGCCATTGGCTTGAAGGAGCAAAACATCTCATCACCATTTACACCGATCATAAGAAATTATCTTACGTCCAATCAGCCAAAAGGTTGAACTCCAGACATTC
The DNA here is from genome assembly GCF_038048845.1 of Mixophyes fleayi. NCBI lineage: Eukaryota > Metazoa > Chordata > Amphibia > Anura > Limnodynastidae > Mixophyes > Mixophyes fleayi. Next base: position 254,449,551 of record NC_134402.1, read on the forward strand.
GCGATGGTCCCTCTTCTTCTCCAGGTTCCATTTTATTATAACTTTCCGGCCTGGCTCGAAGAACCCTAGAGCAGATGCCTTATCCCGTAGTTTCATTTCATGTCAAACTCCTACCACAGAGCCGTGTCTGATTGTTCCTGCCTCATCGGTTTTGATTGCCTTCACTCAGGATTTGAGAAAAATTCTGTTACAAGCTCAATTGCAAGCACCTCCTGAAACCCCTACAGACAAACTGCTTGTGCCTATCCACCTCAGGAAAGCAGTTTTTTCTGAATGTCACGACAACCAGTCTTCTGGACACCCTGGAATTGCCAAGACCACTGAAATCTTATCCCGGGTGGTATGGTGGCCATCTATGTCTGTGGATATTAAAGAATACATATTATCTTGTGATCTGTGCTCAAAAAACAAGGTTCCTCGGAAATCACCTACCGGGCTATTGTTACCATTGCCCGTTCCAGTCAGACCGTGGACTCACTTATCCATGAATTTTATTGTTGACTTACCTCCTTCCTCCGGGTGCAACACCAAATGGGTTACTGTAGATAGGTTCAGTAAAATGGCCCACTTCATTCCGTTGTGTAAACTACCTTCAGCACGCAACCTAGCATCATTATTCATTAAACACGTATTCCTAATCCATGGTCTCCCTGAAAATATAGTATTGGATCGAGGCTCTCAGTTCATTGCAGCCTTCTGGAGGTCATTTTGCTCCCTGCTGGGTATTAATCTTAGTCTGTCATCTGCCTACCATCCGCAGTCTAACGGACAGACTGAGAGAGTGAACCAATCTCTAGAGCAATACCTGCGATTATATATTTCTAAAAGTCACGACAACTGGGTGGACCTTCTCCCATTGTGTCACACTTCTGATATCACAAACGGAACCCAATAGCCAGGTATTTCTGAATTCAACAAGATTTATTTTGGTATATAAATAAATCTCCAGTGTCCAACAAATAAAGTCAAAAGTCACAAGAGGATAAAGGTCTGGTGGAAGTATCAAGTACTTGTAGTCCAAATCACAAAGAAGCAAGGTTCTGTGGAAGCATCTGGGTCAGATACAAACACAATACTCGTGCAAAGGCTTCATAACAGGAAGTGCCTTTTCTAGGCCCAAACAGGAAATGGGAATCCAAGATGGAATCTTTATGAGACAGTCCCGGCCATCTTGGATAAGGGCTATTGTAAGGGCAAGTTCATAACAGAGATCCAAGATGGAAACTTCTTGAGGCAATCACGGCCATCTTTAATGAGGGCTAATATAAGGGCAAGTACATAACAGGATGCCCCCTTCTCAACGACGTCCTCTGGATGACTTAGGACCAGGATTCCCAGGATGCTGTCGATGAAATGTTTTTACCAAAAGTGGGGCATGAACATCCTTAGCGGATTGCCAGGAGTCATCTTCTGGCCCATACTCCTGCCAACGTAGCAGATACTGTAATTGATGTAGAAATATACGAGAGTCCAGGATCTTTTCAACTATAAATTCCTCGTGCTCATCAACTTGAATTGGCTCAGGAGGAGGCAATAAGCGACCAGGAAATGGATTCTTAACTGAAGGTTTTAGTAATGACACATGAAAAACAGGATGTACCTTCATGGAATCAGGAAGATCCAATCGAAAAGCCACTGAACTAATCTGTGCAATGATCTTATATGGACCAATAAACTTACTTCCCAACTTAGCAGATGGTACCTTTATTCTTAAATGTCTAGTTGACAATCATGCTTCATCACCAATATTAAAAGTTGGAGCAGCCCTTCGTGATCTGTCAGCATCACACTTGTATCTTTCTTGAGCAGTTTTCAATGTCTCTTTTAATAGTTCAAGATTACTTTGTATAAGAATCAGTCTATCTTCCACAGCAGGAATTGGAGAGTCACACGGTAGATTGGGACAAATATTTGGATGATATCCTAGATTCGCATAGAAAGGGCTAAATCTTGTAGATGAATGTTGAGAATTATTGTATGCAAACTCAGCCATGGGGAGGATATCAACCCAATCATCTTGTAGGTGACAAATATAACATCTGAGATATTGCTCAAGTGTTTGATTTGTTCGCTCCGTTTGTCCATTTGACTGTGGATAAAATGCAGTGGACAAGTTCACCACAATGCCAAGGGATTTGCAAAACTGTTTCCAAAATCGTGATGTGAATTGAACGCCTCGGTCTGACACCACATCATTAGGAACGCCATGCAAACGAAAAACTTCTTTTATAAGTAAGTCGGCTGTTTCTTTTGCTGTAGGAGTACCCTGGCAGGGTATAAAGTGAGCCATCTTTGTCAGTCTGTCAATTACTACAAAGATAGTGGTCATATTCTTAGATCTCGGAGGTTCTATAATAAAGTCCATGGAAATGGAATCCCATGGACGTGTAGGTATTGGCAAAGGTTGTAGTAGTCCAAAAGGAGAAGCACAAGGAGTCTTTAATCTGGCACACGTTGTACAAGAGGATACATATTTTGCTACATCTTCCTTATAGTTGGGCCACCAGAATGAACGGCTTAACAGTTCTTGAGTTTTCTGAAGTCCTTTATGGCCTGCTAATTTAGAGTCATGGAATAGTTGCATGACAATAAACCGTGCTTTTTCTGGAACATATAGTTGATGTGCCATATGCCAGACTGTTGTGATAAGATAATTTAACATTTTTTGGAGGATTCATGAGGGTAGAATCCGTATCATATCCATTCTTGATCTCTGTTAATAACTCAGTTGTACAAATAACCCCCAAAAAATTTGAATCAGGAATTATTGTTTGAACAGGCTTTACCTGTTGAGGATTCTCCGCATAGGCTCTTGAGAGGGCATCAGCTTTTCCATTCTTCGATCCAGGTCTATAGGAAATTAGGTAATCAAAACGGCTTAAAAAGAGAGCCCATCGAGCTTGCGGGGAGATAATCTTTTTACTGATTTAAGAAATTCCAAATTCCGATGATCAGTGAGGACTATCACTTGATGCTTTGCACCTTCTAAAAGATGTCTCCATTCTGAAAAAGCAGCTATAATGGCAAGAAGTTCTTTATTTCCCACATCATAGTTTCTTTCAGGAGCAGTCATTTGCCTTGAATAAAAAGCACAGGGGTGAAGTAACATTTTTTCTCCTACTCTTTGTGAAATTACTGCTCCTATAGCTGAATCCGATGCATCAGTTTCCAAAACAAATGGGAGTGTAGGATCAGGATGAATTAATATAGGAGCTGACGTGAACTTCGTTTTCAAAATGGAAAAAGCTTTATCTGCTGCTGGTGACCACTGAAAGGAGGAAACCTTTTTTGTGAGCTGAGTAATGGGGGCAGCAATTTCAGAAAAGTCCTTTATAAAGCGTCGATAGAAATTAGCAAAGCCCATAAATCGTTGCACATCTTTGACATTTTTAGGTATGGGCCAATCTACCACAGTATGCACTTTACAGGGATCCATACACAGTCCTTGTAACCCAAATATAATGTAACCCAAAAATTTTATTTGAGTATAATGGAATTCACATTTCTCCATCTTGATGTATAATTGGTTTATACGTAGCCGTTGTAAAATAATTTGAACATGTTCTTGATGTTCTGGTAAAGAATTAGAAAAGATAAGGATATCATCAAGATATACAATAATGAACAGATCAAGCAAATCTCGAAAGACATCATTTATAAAATGTTGGAAAGTAGCAGGGGCATTATATAACCCAAATGGCATCACGAGGTACTCATAATGTCCATATTTTGTTCGAAAAAGCCGTTTTCCATTCATCACCTGGTGAAATGCGTATTAGGTTGTACGCTCCTCTTAAATCGAGCTTTGTGAAAATACTTGCTGTCTGCAGTCTTTCCAATAATTCTGGGATGAGAGGGAGTGGATGTCTGTTCTTTATAGTAATTTTATTTAAATCTCTATAATCAATGCATGGACGCAAAGAACCAACTTTATTTTTCACAAAAAAAATAGGAGCCCCTGCTGGAGATTTTGAAGGACGTATAAAACCTTTAGTTTCATTTTCCTCCAGGTAAATCTTTAGTGTCTTTAATTCAGGTTCAGCTAATGAATAAATCCGACCAAAAGGAATAGCAGCCCCAAGTAATAGGTCAATGGGACAATCATATGGTCGATGGAGTGGTAATTTGTCAGCATTTTGTTTGTTACAGATATCTGCAAAATCCTGATATTGAACAGGCAATTGTCCTTCCACAGAAGAGGGGGACACTGAGATCTGATTCTCTTTTTGTACAAGAGGGACCACATTGATAGTATCTTGAAACGCTAGGGTTTGAGACTCCCAATTAATGGCTGGGTTATTGTTGGTGAACCACGGGAGACCCAACATTATGGGGAAATTTGGAGAATAGATGAGATGAGTTCCTCCTTATGATTGGGTTCTATCATCAGGGACTCGGGGACTGTAAGTACTGATGTAATTTGTATGTCACTTTTTGTATTGATCCATTGCTTTGGTCTTCCTTGGTTGCCGTGCACGCTTTGGAAAGGCACTGTCGGTGGTTGTGATTATACAGTGTCCAACGCTGGAGGATCTATTACCATATACAAACTACATTACCCAGCATTACTCACGATCCTTGGATTGGACACTGAGACCACCAGCAGCGCTCACCATCGGGAGGTTGAATTTCTATCCAGGAACACAGCTCGCCCAAACGGATGATACATCTCCACGGAACTTGGAAGACTGATTTATTGTGTGGAACAACACTGTCTTCTTGACTTTAGTCTATAACGGTACAATTTATTATCTGGTTCATGCTTCTTTCAGCTTTTAGTCCATATATAATTCAAACAATACACTGGATCACCCCAAAGGGGTATTTGCTGCATGTTAGCAAGTGCATGGGTGTAACCAAGGTCCACCCAGTGCACGTTTTCATTGACATATGTTAATTGATATGCAGTTTGTATATGTGGAGTTATATGTTCTATCACTGAGCGCTATAGGATTTTAATACAGGATTAACATTGGGCTCTTGGGAGAGAGTCTCTCTATGTGCTGCTTGTGATAGGGTGTGTGTTTTTATTTCTGGATTTGAGCGCTTGTTCCCATTATATATATATCTATCATCAGGGACATAAGATCTGTCTCATGTGTGATGAGACCAGAATTCAGAGGGGAACCATCAACTGTCTCCATTAATCCAGGAGTCTTTCTTTCTTGAAATACAATATGGTTTTGTTTAGCAAAATCTATATCCATGAAATTTCCATTGGCTCCTGAATCCAGCATTGCCATGGTTGAAATAAGTCGAGAGTTTATCTCAAGTTGTATTGGAATTGAAAAATGATTCTTTATTCTTCTGTTCTCTCTTTCAAATGTAGACAGTGAAGAGATTTGAGGAATAATAGCATTCAGTTGATGTGAACAGCATGAAATAATAGATTCCTGGTCAGAATCTTTAGGTTCCATCAATGTAGCAACTGTCTTGCAAGGTCATTGAGAACAATTAGATACATAATGTCCAGATTTACCACAATACAAACAGAGATTTTCTTGTCGTCGTTGATCTCTTCTTTCAATAGAAATCTGTTTGCGAATGGTATCTATTTGCATTGGCTCAGGCTCCTCAATTTGTTGTGTTGCAGGAGTACCAGAGTAATTAGATATTGCTGGTTCTGGATAATTAGGACGAGTCCACATGGAGCCCCATCTATCTTGTTTCCTCTCCATTTGACGAGCATCAATAAGAATACAATGTTTAACAAAGGCTTCAAATTCAGTGGGTGCATCAGCTCTAGATAATTCATCTTTTCTAGATAATTCATCTTTAATAAACTCAGATAACCCCTTTCGATAAACAGACAGCTTAGCTGCCAAATTCCAATCAGTGTCCAAGATCCATCTTCGGAAATCAGAGGTGTATTCAGCCACTGAACGTCTTCCCTGACGCATCTTTAATAAAACTGACTCAGCAGTAGCACTTCGATTTGGATCATCAAATATCTGATTCATTGCATCCATAAAATTAGAAAGATCTTGTAATATTGGACTTTTTTCTTCTATCAAAGGAGAAGCCCATGCCAAGGCATCATCTTTCAACAATAAAAGAATACAACATACTTTTTGTACATCAGTCAAAAAATAAGTAGGATGTAAATCAAAATGCATATTACATTGATTAATAAAACCTCTGTATTTTTTACGATCACCTGAGAATCGAGCCTGAGGTAGTGGGAGTGTGGGCTGATGCACTGCAGCTGAAGGTGCTACAGCATTAATTTCTTGAAGCAGCATCTGTAGCTCTGTAATAACTCCATTTTGTAGCGTTATTTGATCTTTAAGTTCATGAACATTTATTTGCAACTCAGCTACCTGTTGGTGTTGCAGTGTACACTGGGTCTCAATTTCTTGAAATTTTGCATGAAATTCCTGTAGTTGTCTTGAAGCAGAATGCATGTGGGAACTCAGATCTGAAAGTCGCTGTAAAGCAGATGGGACTGTCCCGGCGGGGTCCGTCATTTTGGGCACGAGTATTCTGTCACACTTCTGGTATCACAAATGGAACCCAATAGCCAGGTATTTCTGAATTCAACAAGATTTATTTTGGTATATAAATAAATCTCCAGTGTTCAACAAATAAAGTCCAAAGTCACAAGAGGATAAAGGTCTGGTGGAAGTATCAAGTACTTGTAGTCCAAATCACAAAGAAGCAAGGTTCTGTGGAAGCATCTGGGTCAGATACAAACACAATACTCGTGCAAAGGCTTCATAACAGGAAGTGCCTTTTCTAGGCCCAAACAGGAAATGGGAATCCAAGATGGAAACTTCTTGAGGCAATCACGGCCATCTTGAATGAGGGCTAATATTAGGGCAAGTACATAACACATGGGCTGAATTCGCCTACAACAATGCATGCAATTCGTCATCCCAACATCTCCATTCTACTGAAATTTCGGATATCACCCCAGAACCAACTCATTGTCTTTCTTGCCTACCGATAAGTCCTGTGAACTTAGGTCTATGGTCACCCGGCTTAGAAGAATTTGGAAGATGGTTCATCAATCCTTACTCCGAGCCTCTTTTAAGTCCAAAGTTTTTGCTGATCTTCACCGTTCTGCCTGTTCCTTTAAGGTTGGAGACTTTGTGTGGTTGTCAACCCGGAACATCAAACTCTGCCAACCATGCAAAAAGTTAGGACCCAAGTTTATTGGTCCTTTTCCCATCCTCAAACAAATTAACCCATTAGCTTTCAAGCTGCAGCTTCCGGAATCATTAAAGATACCCAACACATTCCACTGCTCCTTGTTGAAACCCGTTCGCTCCTCTAAGAATTTCAGACATCAACGACCTTCTAAACCTCAGACTCTATCCGTACTTAACTATCTAAATATACATCAATTAATCTATTTATCTAAAAATCAATATATAGTACCAATTATTAGTAAACACACTCAATTTCTCTTAAAAATAACCTATAATTTGTAACGAGCCGCGGCGGCTTCAGGCTTCATTTCCTCTGGTGCCCTCGCGTCCCGGCCGTCATCAGGACGACCGGGACGTCACTTCTGCTATGTCCCGGCCGTTGCCAAGGCATTGATCGGGATGCTTTTTGGCTGTAGCGCCGCGTCCTGGCACCTAGCTCAGCCGGGCGCGTGAGCATAGGAGAGTATTAATTATTGCCCAGCTGGGCTCTGATTCTGTGGTCCTTCCAGAGCGGTTTTTCCTATTGGTCCACTCTAGTATATAAGGCAAGCCCTCCCTGCCGGTTATAGTCCCTGCTTACCAGCACACTACCCTGCTCGTTCTCTGTTTAGCCTCTGATCCTGATTTCTGTTGCCGACTCTTTGCCTGGAATTGACTACGATTTATTGCCTGTGACCTTTTGACCCTGTGCTTGGATTTTGACCACGATTGTTGGCTTGTGACCCCCGATCTTTTGCCTGGATACTGACGCTACCAGCTTGCCTGTGACCTATTCGACCCTTGCCTGGACCTTACTTCGTTTTCCTGGGGTTCCCCCAGTCAGTACGCAACTCACGACCCTATGTAATCTGCAGCCAAGTCTGTCCCCACCACTAGGGGCTCCAGCGAACACCAGGCTTCAGAGCAGACTCCGGGTTTTGTGGTGCTGGCTGTTGGGGTTCCTAACATAATTCATCTTTCAGGGGATTTGAACTTCTAACCTTAGGCCTCCCCAGGTGTTCACTAAACTTCTTGTCTATCTGTTCTCTTATTTAACTAATACATTTATAGCTCTCAAATTACTGTTTCTTTTACTTTTCTTCTTCTTTAGCTGATAGTATCATAATAGTTATAACTGCATTACTCTCTGGTATAAAACCTTGCTGGGTCTCAATAATACGACATCCAAGTCTAAACCTCAGATCCAATGGGAATCAGACATCCAGTTAGAACTGTCAGAAGAAGACTGGGAACATATTTTTGCCAACTCTTTTAAAATGTCCAAGTGCCTTAATCATACTGAGATGCTGGTAAAATTATTGAATAGAATGTACGCCACCCCAGTCAAACTTCATAAAATTTGGCCTTCCATATCCCCGCTATGTTGGCGCAACTGTTCTGAGCGTGGTGATATTTTCCAAATATTCTGGTCATGCCCAGGTAAGGCCTCTATGGAATAAGGTCTTTCAATTGATAAGCACAGTTCTTGGCCACTCAGTCCTCCCCACGCCAGAATTAGCCTTACTGCAGTACTATCCCCCTTCTCTTCCCAGTCGGGATAGATACGTGACAGGCCAAATATTGATAGCAACCAAAGCAGCTATAGCTCAGGCATGGAAACAGCCTCTTCTCCCACCCCTGGTCAAGGTTATCTCTAAAATCAATTTAAATTTTGAAATGGAAACCCTGGGGGTCCCATACTCCACTTCAACATCGTCCCCGCTGATCAAATGGATTTACGATTTACTACGATTTATTGCCTGTGACCTTTTGACCCTGTGCTTGGATTTTGACCACGATTGTTGGCTTGTGACCCCCGATCTTTTGCCTGGATACTGACGCTACCAGCTTGCCTGTGACCTATTCGACCCTTGCCTGGACCTTACTTCGTTTTCCTGGGGTTCCCCCAGTCAGTACGCAACTCACGACCCTATGTAATCTGCAGCCAAGTCTGTCCCCACCACTAGGGGCTCCAGCGAACACCAGGCTTCAGAGCAGACTCCGGGTTTTGTGGTGCTGGCTGTTGGGGTTCCTAACATAATTCATCTTTCAGGGGATTTGAACTTCTAACCTTAGGCCTCCCCAGGTGTTCACTAAACTTCTTGTCTATCTGTTCTCTTATTTAACTAATACATTTATAGCTCTCAAATTACTGTTTCTTTTACTTTTCTTCTTCTTTAGCTGATAGTATCATAATAGTTATAAACAATCCGATTTTTGTAATTCGTCTTATATTAAACAGTATTTAAGAAAAATAGCAAAAAAATTGAAAACACTCCTAGCTACAAAATATTTTTTGGGAAGGGAGAAAGACTCAAAAGTACATTTCTCTGACAAAATTTGTCTCCATCCAAGATCTAAATCATAACCATGTATACACCAAGCCATCTAGCTAACAAAGGGCTATGTACCACTTTAAACTCTTGTTCAAAAGAACCTTCCTTCTTATGACAGAGATGTATTAGAAACCAACCATCTGCCTAGAACATATTCAATTCCACACAGTCATTTACATCAAGCCCATGGCAAAAATCCAAAACGTCTCCCTCTTACAGAGTGAGGCAAATCTATCCCCTCCCCTCTATGTAGACTTTATATGTTCTACAGCAGTCATTTGTAATCCATCCAAAGAACTATTATGTTTTTGCACAAAATGTCTAGCTAGACTGTGCATTCCATTGTTTTTTAGGGTATTTCTCCTATGCTCAAGAAACCTTGGGGTATATTTACTAAACTGCGGGTTTGAAAAAGTGGAGATGTTGCCTATAGCAACATCATCAGATTCTTGTTAGCATTTATTTTGTACTTTGCAAAATGACAGCTAGAATCTGATTGGTTGCTATAGGCAACATCTCCAATTTTTCAATCTGCAGTTTAGTAAATTTACCCCCTTGTGTTAAGTGTTCTCGCGGTTCTGTCAACATATTGGGCTCCACATTTACAATTTATTAAATAGATCACATATTTAGACTGACAATGAAATCTTTGGTCTCATAAACCTTCTTAGTCACAGAAGATTGAAAGTCACCTTTTTTTATTTTGTACAAATTTACAGTGATGCACAATTTTCTAAAACCCCATCTACCATAATATCTTCTTGTTCTTTTTTAGTTCTTTTATCTTCTCTAATAAGATGGCTTGGTACTAATTTGTTTTTTATAGTGGTATCTCTCCTAAAGATAACTCTAGGACTGCCAGCCAGTAGAGCAGGTGAAGAAAATAGAAAAGGCTAATGGCAAAAAATCTCACAATAATCTTGCAATGCACCTGTTATAGTCGAGGTACAATTAAAAATGTAAATAAAAACCAAAGGGGGTGGTAAAGCCAGCATTACTCTCTGGTATAAAACCTTGCTGGGTCTCAATAATACGACATCCAAGTCTAAACCTCAGATCCAATGGGAATCAGACATCCAGTTAGAACTGTCAGAAGAAGACTGGGAACATATTTTTGCCAACTCTTTTAAAATGTCCAAGTGCCTTAATCATACTGAGATGCTGGTAAAATTATTGAATAGAATGTACGCCACCCCAGTCAAACTTCATAAAATTTGGCCTTCCATATCCCCGCTATGTTGGCGCAACTGTTCTGAGCGTGGTGATATTTTCCAAATATTCTGGTCATGCCCAGGTAAGGCCTCTATGGAATAAGGTCTTTCAATTGATAAGCACAGTTCTTGGCCACTCAGTCCTCCCCACGCCAGAATTAGCCTTACTGCAGTACTATCCCCCTTCTCTTCCCAGTCGGGATAGATACGTGACAGGCCAAATATTGATAGCAACCAAAGCAGCTATAGCTCAGGCATGGAAACAGCCTCTTCTCCCACCCCTGGTCAAGGTTATCTCTAAAATCAATTTAAATTTTGAAATGGAAACCCTGGGGGTCCCATACTCCACTTCAACATCGTCCCCGCTGATCAAATGGAGAGCTTGGCACATGTATGTGACTGATGGGGAGGGAAACCCTTCACGTTCCTTACCCCCGCCCTCTAATGACGCTGGTGAATGATCCTTTGTGTGTCGATTTACAGTGTATTAATTAATTAAGTTCATTGTAAACATTAAATAGTCAGATACTTTTGATTTTGATTTCGATTCTGTATGCTTTCACGTGCATTGTGTTTGTGTTCCATTCCCTTTATGTACCCTTTTCCCTTTTTTTTTTCCTTCTGTACCCCTTTTTGAAAAACTTTAAAAACCAATAAAAATTTCATTCGTTAAAAAAAAAAAAAAATGTAAATAAAAATATGACTGCATATAAATGTTTGATTTCCCACTACCCCCTACAAGGATAAATAGATTCCTAATCTGTAAAATAATTTGAGGACATACAGGGCAGGAGTTAATCAGATTTAATTAACAGATTCATTTGTTCAGCTGTTACAACATGCACACATGTGTCCTGTTAAAAGGAAAAGTTTTCACATATAAAGCTAATTGTCTAACCAAGCTACAGGATATTTTGAAATAAGCCTGTTACCAGGATTGTGTATTTTCATACGATAACTCAATTACACTCTTGCCATAACTATATAAATTAAGAATTTATTTAAGGTAATATTGGTATTTGAAGGTGCTAGTATGGTAAATTAGCATAGTGGTGTGACAAATCAGAGACATCACAGAAGAGGAAAAAGAGTTTACTTAAAAACCCACTTTTGGGGATCAATTAAATACAGATGATATTATTTAAATGTTCTTTTATCCAAAAGTACTGTACCCATTCATATTAAATCTAAATTTTAATATATTTGTCCTTGTTACTGTAATTAATCCATAAGTCAATTAATAAGAGAATGATTGCTTTTACTGTGTTAACCCTTTGAAAGTTAGAGTATGAAGTGTTAACCCCTTTGTCCAGCAAAGAGCACAGTGTGTGCCAGTGTATACATTTGTGTAACAGAATTATAGGGTCCTATTGCCCTACTACAATAGGTGGAAGCAGCTACTTAGTTGTGTCATGATTGGAGAGAGCTTTTTTTCAGCCAAAACAGTAACCTGTCTGACAGGTAATTGTAAGATTGAATGCCGATATCTTGTTTAACCCCTTGCCATAAACATCCAGGTCACTGACATTTGTGACAGCACCTTCTTAAAACTTTGCAAAGACTGCTGTTTAGCACACATGTGCAGTTGGTCACATGCAGCTGCTTGGTCAGCTGACTAGTAAGCTGACTGCCACCAGAACATGGTCAAATGTGTGTACATTCGCTAGTGAGGCCATACATATGGGAGCTAATAGATCACATGCACAGCCACACAGTGGGCTGCAGATCCTACACTACAATATCTGTGCCACAATAAGGTATTTCTAGGATCTCACTGCATATGCCACTGAAAGAATCTGTAAAACTTTGAGGAATGTAGACATCTTTGGAAGTATCCCATCATCCCTTTATTATCTTCCTGGACCATAAAAATGTAAAATATCTCCAGCAAGTACAGAGGCTGCATTCTCTTTTTCCCTGCTATTGCTCTGGTTTCAAGATTTAGAGTGGTTTAGAGTTGACGAACTCTCACACTCCTTCAAGCCTTTGTACCCACAACAAACAACCCATGTCCTTTTTACTTGCTACTAATCTTAATTTAATTTTATTCTGTTCATCCTGGTAAACAGAAAGCACTGGAATTTATTACCAGAAGTTAGAAGCTTAATTTAAGGAAGAATGGCACTTATTCACTATATATATGTGTCCTAAATGTGCCCAAATTATAGCTTTTAGCTATGCAAATATTTATTTTGCAGGAGTTTCATAGGAATCAATGAGATTTAAAATCAGCCTGTAGCCCAGTAGTTTTGAAGTGTCACCATAAATTGACACAAGTCCTTAAGTAGATGAAAGTAGGTCTTTAGTTAGACACATTGTCTAAGTTGCAAAGGCCAAAATAGGACAATAAGTGTCTCTAGGGCATTGGTGGAGATGTAGATGGAAGACCATATCAATAAAAGGACTGATCGGTGGGGGTGCCATGTCTCTTGTTGGGACTGTGATTAGTTGATGAAGGTTGTAGCCTTGAATCATAGTATGAGAAGAATGATTATATTTAAGAGACTAATTTATTATATGGACTTAATTACATTTTAAATGTTTGTGTTTGTAATATATTTTATGTTACACAATAACAGTGCATCTCTATTTTCATATGTAATGTGCAATTTAACATGTGTGTTGTTTGTCTTACCAATTGTAACCCACTTTTTTGTTTGGTTTTTTTGGGGGGGGGGGAGTGTTGTTAAGCTTTTCATTCTAATATCTATTAATATACTTATTATGTGGTTTTGGACATTTTCCATGTTGCATGTTTATACAACAGATCCCCAGCACTCCAGAAACTGTGGAGACAGGACACTTCAGATTCAGCATTGATTTGCAAGGTAAAAAAAATTCTAATGTGGTTTACTTTATATTACACTTTTTGAAATATTGACATCCTAATAAAACAATAGTATTGTGATGAAAGTAAAGGACTGTTTATTTTTTATAAACATATACAAATGCAGGCACCAGATAGTTTGGACTTAAACAAAAGTATACCTTTGAATTCTGCAAATTTGAAATTGTGCTGTAAGGGCAGCCTATGCCCCTGCTGAGATTATCATATGTGAGTTTTAGAGCCATCGCCATTGAAAAAAATTGATGAAGCTTAATTGGTAGAATTTTCTTTAAATTAGACCAAACTAAAGGCTTTCCTTTATGTACTACCAAGTCATAGCTGGGACATGTCTGCCTCGCCTGAAAAATATTCAGTAATCAAGGAGGATTGGCAAGTTTCATTTCATGCAGAAGGATCAAGACATGGATAGTTGCCTTTTGCAGCTTGGAAGTATCTAGTTATGCTATTCCTTTTAGGTTATTGGGGGACCTGTGTTACAGTTCAGGCAACAAATTGTAGATTTTACTGTTTGAAAGTACAGGTGTGTACAAAGTACACAGACAACTATTTTTTAATTTCAAAATGGCCTAAGGTTGATTGCTTTTTCTCTTATATTTTAAACAGAGAAAGAAGACAGGCATTATGGGTTCCAGCATGACCTGCCTTGCAACACTTCTAACCAATGGGATGAAGCCAACATGCATCTGTTTCTAATTTTTAGTTTACAAAGGTGTTGGTATTTTCTGTTTGTATTCATGTTTCATTTGATTACTGTAATTGTGTCTATAAATAAATATAAATTTATTTTTGCAATACTCATTCACCTGTAACTCTCTGCTGCTTTGGACACTGTTTAACACCCTCTTCTCCTATACATCCTTCACTCCATTGTCCATCTAGACACAGTTCCCCCCTGGGTCACTTGCTACCTCTCTAACTGCTCCTGTAGTGTAACCACCTCTGGCACATTCTCCCTTCCACTCTCACTCTCTATTGAGGTCTCACAAGGCTCCTTTTTTGGCAAAATGTTGTACTTTAATATTGTACATCTCTAGTGTTGGGGTACTAATTTGGTCATTTGACCTCCAATACCATCTCTAAGCAGAGGATCCCCAAATGTACATAGCTTCCCTGACCTATTTCTTTCTGCACTATTTGTTGAAAACCACTGTCTTTCTGCATTCGCCCCATGGATGTCACAACGATAGCTAAATAAAATCATGTTCTATACAGAGCTCATTCTTCTCCCTCATGCCAGAGTCACCAAGAGGTCTCCGATCTCACTCACTGTCAATAACACCACTATACCCTCTGTGTTGCCTAAAATTTAATTCCTCAGTAAGTTTGGGAGGAGGATAGGAGGACCAGAATCATGAGGTAAATTAGGGTCCCAAAAATGTATTACTTTGAAATTTATCAAAGCCATATTCAAACGTAAACTTTTCAATTAGACACATATTTTACACCATAATTAAATTACTGTCTGCATTTTGTGGTAGTTACCTCAAAATGTTACACTTCATTTCTACACTTACATTTCCAACTCAGCTAGGACAAAAGCTATTGCGCTTATAAATCTAGTGCCTGTTATCAGGTGCCTGCAATTATCCGTGCAATTGCCCACACGTGCTCAGAAAACCAATCAGAGAGCAGAGTATTGGAGAGTAGCTTAGTTCTAAGATGAGGGCGAGTATATTCGCACGTAGGGAGATAAGGGTGTTGGCTGAGGCAATGGAGAGTATGTCCGCAGGGAGGTACATCTCTAAGGAGATGAAACTGCGTGCATACCGAAGGGTGCGCAGGCACAGTTGGCTGAGGTTTCACCGCCGCAGAACTATAGTGCAGCTCCAGCATCACTGGAGTGACCTGAGGCGCCGCCAGCCCCAGCTTTTGGCCGAGCTGAGAGGAGAGATTTTAAGATGTGAGTTCTCTATTATTTGGTTACAAAACTGTAATAAAAATACTTGCTTTACTTTTTAAAATCATTTCAAAGTTTACACAAGACAATGTAGACCGAAAATATATATCTGGATCAAGATTAGAAATGTCACTCCCCCTCCAATGCCACATGCTTTTGGACATGTGAAATTGTGTTTTTAAATTAAATTTACTATCCATACTGATTGAGGACCAAACTCCAGACCCATATTCGCTCCAGTCTGGGTGCTAGCCCAGACTGGAGCGGGTAGTCAGAGGCAGGCCGAGGTCAGAGGTCCGTAGCAAAACAGCAAAGTCCAGAATAGAAGCCAAAAGGTCAGGGTCACAGGCAAATAGGTAAGGTCCAAAGTACAGGCAAGGGTCACAACAGTAGATCAGGCAAATAAATATCCAAGAGCAAGTCAACACAACACAGACAGAAAAGCTATAACCGGCTTGGAGGCTAAGCCCTCCCTGCCTTAAATACTGTAGGTTGCCAATCAGGGCCTTGCCCTGAAACCATCCCCAGGCACTGCCCAATTAATTAGTACAATAATTAATTAGCCCGCAGGCTGAATTATTTTACCATGCACGCGCTTGGCTGCCCTGCCTTGCCGGGACGCGGCGCTGAGAGCCAGCAACGGTCCGGCCGGAACCCGGAAGTGACGTCCCGGTCGTCAAGGAGACGGCCGGGACGCCAGGCAGTGAAGAGAGCAAGCCACGTCGGCTATGGACACCGCCACGGCTCGTAACAATTGCAAAAAGAGTTGAATGCCATCTTTGTAAACAATGTCCACGCACACAGTTTCACATATTAGCAGGCCAAACACAAATACCTTCTGTATTATATGTCCCTAATCAGTCAGTAATTATCTGGCAGCTTTAATTATGATGGGCCTCCAAAATATGACTATTTGACAATTACAGACTAAAACTGAGACAATCCACATCTCCTAAGCCTAAAGCAAACATTGTTACAGGCCATGTGAAAGTGGTGTGTGTCTGTCATTTTTATCTCCTTTTGGTAAAGATTATCTTTATCTGTGTTGCAAAATAAATGATTCACAATCTCTGATCACATTATTATCTGACTACATCTGTATAATTGTTAGCCATGTTGATTTTTGAACAATACACTTACATGTTATATTTATTCTAACAGACTGTAGACACTTAATGCCAGACAGGTGGAGGCAGAGGAGGAGGTTGCGCCAGTGGTGGAGGCAGAGGAGGAGGAATAGGGTGCGCCAGTAGTGAAGGCAGAAGAGGAGGCGGAGGCAGAAGCGTTGGAAGTGGCGGAGGTGGACCTGGAAGAGGGAGTATACAGAAAAAAAGGATGGTGGGTTCCGCGCTCCTTGTGTACATATGTTGGTAGGCTGCCTATAGGATCGTGAAAAAGAGGGGTGGGTTTCATCCCTCTATAATACAAGATTGAAATAAAGGGGATATTCCAAAGGCGCCAAGATGGTGTACAATAAAGCACAGAGTATTTTTTCAATACAATGTATATATTACAACATGTATGAATAAGTGCACTGATATATAAAATCAAATCATCATGCCACAT
Source organism: Mixophyes fleayi (assembly GCF_038048845.1). NCBI lineage: Eukaryota > Metazoa > Chordata > Amphibia > Anura > Limnodynastidae > Mixophyes > Mixophyes fleayi. Next base: position 254,466,539 of record NC_134402.1, read on the forward strand.
ACATACATACATACATACATATACATCAAGTCCTCAGGGACAGGCGATTGAGCATAATCCGTTACAAGACTTTTTGATGCAGTCCGTTGTATAATGTGTATAAAGTTCAAAGCAGAACTGCTTGTAAATATATCACAAGTATATGTTGGTCAAATATCAAGATGATTGAACAGGTGTCCCGATATACAAAGTCCCGTTTTACAAATAAAAGACCAAAAGCATTATGACACATATGTCCATATGTATCCAGTCCTGCGATGAGCAGGTAAGTGTGTTAATATGCAAGTCAATCTTGATACAGTCAATGGTTTTGCGTGTACAGCGTCCAAGCCAGATAGCTTGCAACTTGTTTCCACAAGCGATTACTGATCCGTGACAGACTGTGTGATAAGGTGTCCCAAAATACAGTTTCCTTGCTGATATGACTAAGAGATTGCCTCTAGTTAGATAGTCACTCTATATTTCAGCACTACATCCAATATTGAGGGTTTCTGATTCAGAGTTTCCGTTTCAGGAACGTTCTCACGAGCGCAGCGGGATGGAAGATCTATCCCTGACAAAGCCGTTCTTCGGCGAAACGCGTAGGATACGGATACCAACCATTGCACTAACAAACGGAACTTCCATCCCGCTGTGCTCGCGAGAACGTTCCTGAAACGGAGACTCTGAATCGAAGTGCACATGCGCGAGGAAGAAGACGCGGCCGCGTCCATCTCCCCGGACGGAAGAGTCATCTAGTCAAAGGAGGAGACACTGAGGGTCGGCACCTTCGGAAAATCAACTACAGGGTAAGCGATCTCTCGGATTCATATTACCGAGTAACCAGTGTGTCTCCATAACGCTAGACTGAAACTTGATATCAGAAACCCTCAATATTGTAGTGCTGAAATATAGAGTGACTATCTAACTAGAGGCAATCTCTTAGTCATATCAGCAAGGAAACGGTATTTTGGGACACCTTATCACACAGTCTGTCACGGATCAGTAATTGCTTGATGATTTGATGATTTGTTAAGCTGAGTACATAACACATACAAGTCGTAGATGGAGAAAAAGCAAGGATTACAGACAATGTTCCATTTCTGTCCAAGAAAGAGGCCTAAAAATGAAGCCACTCCCTTCTGAGTCTTAGTCCATTCATATGGATGCACATAATAATTTGAATGTGACCTGTGGGGCATCTTCCATTTTGAAAGTAAAACATTGTAATAAATTCAAAATGCACCTTGGCCTAACAAAGTTGCATTGGAGGGTGAGATACATCTACAATAGGAAGACAGGCTAATCATTGTGGTTAACTAGCATATATTTTAGAATAATAAGAAAGAGTGGCTGTGTTGTGTTGTTTTTTTTTCTTGAAGTACTATTATCTAGCACTTACATCTGTAGCATGCATGCTGTATTGGTGAGCTTCTCACTCTTTTTTCAAAATGAACATTGCCTTAGTGGTTAGCCAAAACACCTTCCAACAATGGAGTCAGGAGTTTGATTCCTGACTCACGCCCTTTCTCTGTGTGGAGGTTGTATGTACTCTACTATGTATCGATTATGGAAGAGTATGCTATGCATTTTGTAACGGTCGGGATACAATTTTAAAGCAATATTATTTTTACAAATTAATATGCATATTTATTTATGCTAGTGAATTACATGCATTTGCATCTACATTCGCTCAGTTCAACACAAACAAATCCATTACACAATCTTTCTTTCATGCAGCAGAATAAGAAGGTGTGTGGATTTAGCTCATTAAAAATACTTCAAAGTCATTTACTCCAGGTTCACAAAAATGTAAAGTGTGAAAACAAATAATGAGGTTACAACTGTCCTGCATAAATACACCACAGATTGTGTTTTAACATTTGCAAACAAACTCGTCGCACCTGCCACATTTGGCGTTACGTAGCAAATTTCTTCTCTTAAAGAAGCGGAAGTTAAAATACGGATCTTTAAGATGAGTTAATTGCTTAAGATCCGTTGCATCTTATATTCCGTTGCGCAAAGGACTGAAGGTGGGTGTGTTTTTCAACTTTCCGTTCCTTATTGAATTGCAAATTTCTTATCTTCCCCGTTTCTGCTTAAAGTATTCATCGCAACTTAAGATGAGGAAAAATAAGATCCGATCACTAATGAATCAGGCCCATAGACATTATGTAACTTTTAAACCCTAGTTGTAAGATTACATGGATTGCTTCACTTGTTCCTGAACTTCTGTGTGCTGAGCATCTGATTGCTGACTGACCATGTGTTAATTGGCCTGCTGTGGCCATACTAGTCTACTTGATATCCACACCATGTCATGTTATCTCTTGGCATTGTCAGCAGCTGTCTGTGGTTGTCTTGAAGTGAGAAGCCCATATCTGCATGCTGGTCTCCCTGGTGAAGACCGGGCAATCATTTTACTCCCCAGGTTTCCACCACCGAACAATAGCGACAAAGTGGTTTCACTTATTGTGACATGATCAAATGTTTTACAAATCTTATGAACTGTAGTGCACTTTTAAGAGTTAGTCTCAAACTCAATGTGCATCCATAGTTTTATAACTGTGTACCTTTAATATCCTCTTATGCTAAATTGGACTTCAGAACATCTCTTATTGTACTAAAATAATAGAACTAGCCTACATCACCATATATCTAAAAAAAATGCCTTTACAGTGAGCAGTTGTGGAACTCTTTGCTGAATACAAGTAATCACTTCACATTCAGTTGGTACATGGCATATGTTACTGCTAACCATATCCAAAGCCAAATAGTGAAAGTATTTTAAATGACATCTTATAATGTTAGTTAACAGTCTGAAAAAGAAATTCATAATTTGCTTTTCTCCTAATAACTTTGTCTTTTGGCAAGAATAAAATGCCCAAGAGAGCAGGAGAAGAGACAAGCAATTTGGGAAGGCAGGTGTGAACACTGGCACATCTGTAGCATTTTAATCATGCTCATTTACATGTCCTGCTTCCCCTCTTCTGGTAAAACACTACACATGACCATCTCTTTCCTTCTTTGGCTGCCACACAGAAATCACTCAACTTTTACGTGTGGCTGGAAAGCTGATGAGCAGCTGTTTTAACCGCCTTAAATTAAGCCAACCACTGCCTTGCCAGTAAATATGGATGGGTTTCTTTTTTTTTTTGGAAGAGGGATTGTATGAAATAAAAAGATTGCAGGCAAGTATCTTATTAATATGCATCAGACTGGTGTTTTCTTATCTGACAGAATACACACTATTTGCACAGAACCCAACATCCATATTTTACATTGCTTTGATCTTAAATTAAAGTATGCTCTTCAATGTTTAGTGATCGGTAAAAATCATTCATTATATCTGAAGTGCTATAAATATACAAAATGACTGTGAAGAACTAGAAAATTAATACAAATGACAGCAGTGTTAAAATTCAATTAATACATTTGTCAATGCTTTTTATCAAAATATGTCAGAGTTTTAACAATGCATTTGTAAAAAGATTATTTTTATAAATATGAATTAATAATCAACATTTTAATATATCACCTTCATATGCTTTTAATGGCTCTCTGTGTATAACTGAAGATTGGGAGATACTTACATATGGTTTTACACCATAAATGGCCCAGGTGAGAAATAAAAGATGGGGCCCCACTAGTGTGTACATAAAAAAAAAATCTAGATAAGGAAGACCCATAACACAAACTATGTCTACCTGTTTAAAGGAATGATGATCAGTAATGGAAGGATATGGACTCCAAAGGCAAGTACTACCAGAAACAAACAGGACAGGTAGGTTGGGAGTATCTTTACAGAGGGACTAGATTGTACAGATATAAGGGCTGACTCTGAATTGGATGCATATACATAAAAAAAAAGCTCTAAAAGATGCATGTGTCAGAAGCAGTGCAAGATGCATCCGGTAGCATATGCACCAAGTTTAAGTTAGGGGTATATCAGAAATACTTACACCCAACCAGATCGTAAGCACAAGAACACTGCATGCATTTTTTGCATTTGCAGTGGCCCAATTACACAAACTATCCCACTTGTCAGCGGAATACTTGAACAAGGAAATTTCTGTAGCAGAAATCCTATGAACTAGAAATTGTATCCTATGAAAGCTCAAAAATGCAACAAATCCCCTGGACCAGATAGGTTAACTAGCGCATACTATAAGCCTGCTAGTTCCCCATCTCCAATTTAACAAAGTTTTGAAAGGCTATTCCTTTCCATATGAGTTGCTGAAGGTAAGATCCACACAACTGTCCAAGTTACAGACACTCTTTTAAATAGTGACTGGGGCACCAGGTGAGGGACAACAGCAGATGAGCCATTGACTTCATCCATATTGTTAACTCCAGGAGATCCCCCTCCATTATCCTATCACTCAATTCTAAAAAGCATTTGATAGAATCTCCTGGAGCTTTAAGCAACTTACTCTCAGGTCTTTTAGCTTCTCTAGAGACTTTCTGAATAGCATCCTAGCTCTTTATGCTGCTCACTCAGCTAATATGCTCAAAGCTATCCCACTGTGTCAATCCATAGTAACAGCAGATGGATTGACACTGTGTCAATCCATAGTAACAGCAGATAGGGTTGCCCATTGCCCCCCCCCCTGATTTCTGCCCTGGTGATTGAGTCACTTGCCTCACATATCAGATCTATTCCTAACAGCCAGGGGTGCAGGTTTGAGACATCACCTCCAAGATGTCTCTATTTGCAGATCAATCTCCTTTGGCCAACCTCTACAAACTTATGCAGACATATGGTGAACTGTCTTGTTACATAAAAAGCTATTCACAATCAGAGGCCATGCTTCCTCATGTCTCACTCCCCCCACACACACAGAATGACCTAATGTTCCAGGAAGTCCTTCCTCCACACTGTTTTCTAAATTGCAGGCTGATCTTGCTAATTGACCTCATAATTACCTGTCTTGGTAGCATCATTGTGGTTAAAACTAATGTTATTCCTAAGTGGCTCTATCTTTTCCAGAGCCTGCCAGTTGCAGTCCCTGTCTCTCTATTAATCAATGTCCATAAAACACTTATCTGTTTAATTTGGAACAACAGACTTCCAAAACTCTTGGTCAATAGCCTGAAAAGATTGATTTCTATAGGAGAAAAGAGATTCTCTAATATTAAATTATACTATTTAGCTTTGCACTTTTCTCAAGTGGAGGCATCATATGCTCCTATAGGCACATCCTCTTGGCTTAACATTGAATCTAACCATTTGGATTGGCCTAATATAACCTCCCACTATGGTCTGCATAGAAATTACTGCCAACATTAAAATTCCTAACCAAGCTTTGGGATTCATACTCAAACTGAATATCACCTCCCCTCTCACTCACTTCACTCTCTCACTCCATTTTGAGTGCATCTGTAGACCACATCCTACTAGCAAAGGTATTAAATTACAAATATACAGCATTTCAATTGATTATCTGAGCATAATCACCACAAGATGGAGTGTCAGGCGCCATCTCCACACTGACACTTGGTGCAGGAGATGGGCACCTTCTCGTCAGCCTCGTCCCCTTGCATAGCAGCGGGACACTATCTCCGCTCACCGGTCAGCGGTCAGCTGACCGCCAAATCTCCATCACCCAATCAGGATGCACCCTATGGTATATAGAGCACCCTCTGACACATGTTGGGTGCCAGAGTATTGGTTCACTCCTGCTCCAGCGCTTCCTGAATTTCTGATCCAGTGTTCTTCGGTTCTGACTCGGCTTCCTGTTACTATTCTCCTGTGTTTCGTTTTGGTACCTAACTGCCCGGCTGGTTTGACTATTTGGCTTGACCTGACTTCTCTCTGGAACCTCCCTATATACCGCACTGCTCACTTGGCTTTGGCCTGGACTGCCTGACTACGCTTGTCTACTACTGTCGCTACACCAATGACTATCTTGGAGAACCGCGACCTGCGTACCCTCTGCAGCTAAGCCCAAACTCCCTAGCAGGGATCCCTAATGAATACCGGGTATAGGTTAGACTCCGCGCCTCCCTGTTCAATTGCGCTAATAGCGCTTAGCTGCCATCTCTTAAATTTCGTGACACGGAGAGAGACTTTGTGCCCCCAATCAGATGAGGAGGCTTGAGAGGACATAAGACTGTATTAGTAAAAGCTCTGTTTCTACAAAGATCAAAGGAACCTGTAAAGAAAATGATACTATAGATGGCATTATAAACTATTGAGATTTAATAAAATGTTCTCTTCTGCCTTACCTGATTGCTGGAGTGGCTATTCCATATTTGTCTAGTAATAGCTCCCTATTGGAACAAAATACACACCCTTCTAAACCGATTATTTTAGGCCACAGTAGCTAAGGGTCCAAGGGTGTTTCTGTGGTGTCCCCCCATCATGCCCTAACCCCCCTCCCCCAACCCCGAACCCCTGAACTTGATAAATTATCTGAAAAAAATAGCATTGCACATTCTAGCTGTGGCTAAATGCTTATTACCTAAAAATTGTAATAATCCTCTCCCAGCACCCCCACTTGCCTTGCTGCCACTCCTTTAGTGCCCTTAAGAAACAAATCTGGCACAAAGCAGCCATGGAAGAAATCACCTATTATCTTCATGATAGGGATCGTTGTATATCTAATCATGTATGGGCCCCCAGGCTATTTGCATGAATCAGACCTCAGTGCCTCTTGAGCTTTTTTCTTGACCCATGCATGGTGAACCAGCTCTTCCTACACATTCCCTCTACCTCCAACCAAATACTAGGATTCACCCTCTTTGGCCCACCATCATCAGATACTTCTTAAGTTCCCTTAATATAAATTAACAAATATGTTAAGTTTTCTACACTAGTCCTGTACCATCCCCTTCCCTCTTTCTCCTTTGCCTCCCAATCCTTTATTCCCATTTACGCCCGGACCATGCTTTTAAACAAATTTTTCTTCCTTTTTATTTTCTGTGTTATTGTGTTTATTTCTGTAATATATTAGTCAGTTTCTGTTATATTGGACTTATTGTCCTGTTGTTATAATATATATTTGTTTTCATCTGACCCAGGGCCGGTGCTAGGGTCCTCGGCGCCCTAGGTACAGTGTAAAAATGTAACAAAATCCGTTGCCCCTTCCCCCCTTCCCCCGGGAACAATGTAAAAAAATCCGCCCCGATCCCCCGGGCACAATGTAAACAACTCCCCCTTCCTTCCCCACCCCCCACCCACAATGTAAAAAAAACTCCCCCCCGTCTTTCCTTACCTTGGTACTGGTCCTCTCTGCCGGGTGCCATCCCTCAGTCAGTGAGTGGAGGAGAGGAGACAGAGCGACCCATCAGCTGTTGGAGGGGAGGGCGGCGGTGGTGATCCATAGCCCCTCCCCCTCCCCGTGGAACGATCTCAAGCTGTGAGGCGGCCGTTTAAGTTATGTTCAGCGGTCGCCGCACAGTTTTAAACTAGAATAGCCATTGTTTTTAATTTTGCCTAACCTTGCCTAATGGGAGCGCCGGGCCTGATCTGACCTTACAAAATAAAAAGATATTATAAAAACCACATTCGCTATTAGGTTTGATTTCAATTAAAAAAACTTCTATAGTGCAGCAGGATAATGTTCCTTCTCATGTACAAATGAAAGTAGCAAAATAATAGTTCTAAAATATGCCCACAAAATCACATAATATTGGCATGTTCAATGAAGAAAGCACTATTTAACTTCAGTGGTCAATCCGCAATCAGTCAGAAGTGGCTAGTTAGTGCTGGCAACTATGATCATGAGTCAGCGTGTATTTGCACTAGCCCTCAGGTACCCACAAGTGATACGGCTACTGACATGTTAATCTACTACTCTGTGCAGGTCTGCCTCAGTTCGCAAATACATGCACACCCCCTTACTGCACTTAGACTGCATTTTTAAGTTCCTACTCTCCCGTGTTTCACCTCCAAGCATAAGGAGGCACAGATTTGCCTACAGATGTAAGTGTATGCTTTCTTTGTGGACATGTGAAGAACAAATTTGCTTATTTTACGCTAGGCAAATGCCAAACTCAGCCCAACTACAAGTACAAAATGAAGAACCAGGGATCAGTCAGGACAAGGAGTCCAGAGCAGGCATATAATATGGTGCCCTTTCAAAAATAGTTACAAGCTTGTAGTGTACCCTCTTATTGCAATTAAAAGGCATTTAGTTTGTTGGACAATATGAACAGACCTGTCCATATGAAAAAAATATAAGTCCATAAAAAAGAAGTAACAGTTCCAGTCGTCATGTTGATCTAACACAGTAGTGTGACAGGATGGACCACCTCAAAGGCAAACCGAGGCGGGGTTCCTAGTGCCTGGCAACCCCCCTCCAAGCCTGGGGCACTGTATAATTGAGGTAGCTGGACCCTGCCCCGCTTCACTCAGCTCTGCTTGAAAAGGGAGAGCTGCGTGCACCTAACAGTAGTGCACGCAGCACTGCCCATGTATATTATAGGGAAATGAATAGTTGGAGAGCAGCCAAGCGCTGTCTAATAATATAGTCACGCCCCCATGCATGCTGGTCACGCCCACTGGTGGCGTGGTGTGGAAACCCCCCTCTACAAATCCTGCGTTTGCCCCTGCACCTATGCCACCCTGTCTGTTGTTGCTGGGAACCGGCTGGGCTTACTTTGCCACCGTCCCCTTTCATTATTCCGAATACTCCCCTCCTGTCGCAATGGGAGGAGCCTGCTGCCACCACTGAGCTTCTTCTATGGCACTCAGAACCACTTTCCTTCTAGGTAACTGATGCTGCTAGTGTACCTTGTTGCTGGTGTACCAGGACTGGTACTCCTGACCTCTCACTATAGATCAGGGTCAGGTCAGATGGAACATCAGAATGATACATTACATGCTCACACAGCTCATCTTTTATACAGTTCAACTTCTGACATAACTCCTAGCAGAGGTAAGCCAGCCCCTTGGACCTAGCTGGCTCCAACCCGTCTAGAATATTATCTCAGATCTCAGGATGTAATCTAATTTTGCATCCAACAATTGAACTTCCATATCAACTTGATATCCATCAGATCTCAGGATGTAATCTAGTTTTGCATCTAACACAATTTAACTTCCAAATCCCCCTGATTTCTTCAGATGTTTTGTCTCCATTGTTTAGAGTTCCTTTCTGTTGTGCATTCAAGTGTTGGTCACTCACATTGAATAGACTTAATTAGCCTTAATAAGGACATCCTCCAGACTACACAACAGACTTACAATGCTTATCAAAAATCAAATTTATACCTTAGACATGAATGCATTTCCAAAGACAGGTACAACAAAGCATTTCCTTGCACCAAGATATGCAAAAGGATTTCAAAACAAAGACTTATTGTATCAGATATACATAAGAAATAAGGTGTTTGCTTTTGAAAGGTTACAACAGGAAAACCAAATTTTCTACCCTGGTCTCAGAAATAACGACTTTCTATCTCACAATATACACAATATCAAAAACAAGTGCACGTGCAATTATATAAATAAGACCCTACACTATTTGCTTTAAATAAATTTATACCAAACGTTATTTAATAGTGATCCAGTCACAAGCAGACTGTACATAAACCCATCCCCTAAAAAGCTACACTCTTGTTATAATCTATTTTTGATCATTGGAAAAAAGAAATGCCCTAAAATGGATAAACTACAAATCCAACTTCACTAACGTCGTTCGAGCTAAAAAAAACAATAACCATAATACTATTAGAAGCAACAAAAAAAGTAAACAAAACTTTATATAAAAACTTTATTTATTTGATAACACTAGCCAGATTATTAATTATTATTATTAATTTTTATTTATAGGGCGCCACTAGGTGTCCGTAGCGCCGTACAGGTACAAACGAAATTACAATACAAGGAGAGACAGCACAGTACAGTAAACAATAAGCACAGTAACTCTGTGAGCTCAAAGCACAGCAAGGGCGGGGGAGGGGAGAGGGGAAGGTCTGCATACGACGGAGCCCAAGAGGGAGGGCACGGATTATAGGGAGACCCCCAGGGGGGGAGAGGAGGGAGCCGGAGGGGACAGGGGGAAGAGGGTCCTCGAGGAGGACGACAAGGTTGCTGGAGAGCAGAGTTAACAGTGGTGAGACAGAAGGAGAGGTGACCCTGCTCAAAGGAGCGTACAATCTAAGGTGTCTAAGGCGTACAGATGACATGCCTTCTCAAAATGTATTGAATCCTTTGTACTTTTAAATAAAGTAATAGTAATAATAATTAAATAATAGTAGCTCTAGACTTAAATATATATCTCCGCAAGAAGTAACAAAGTACTGAAAATATACTTTGAATTTAAAGTGGCACCTTCCAAATTAGAATATCACCAATTACCCTACTTTTACTTCTGAAGGCGTGGTATAAATATTGTATTTCATGAATAGGCTGCATAAACGTTATAAAGATGACAATTTTCCCAAAGATTTTATATAATTTTAGAGTGTTTCCTGTGAATGTCCCTGTAAATGCCCTTAGATCTTTTAAAATAGAATAATAGTATTCATATGGGATTGCATCAAGTCATGTATAAATAAGTCTATAATGTACAGACACAAATTGAATAGCACATTGGGTGTACCTCTCATTACTAAGTTACAGGCAGCCTAAGTAACCCAACCTAAACTGTCAAATGCATTTGAAGAATTGTCTTTATGGAATTGCTGAAGATCCCAGATAACCATGCTGAGGATATGAAAACTTTGTTGTACATAGCCCCCTTCTCATCCCCAGGATTAAAGCCCATTTCATTAGAAATTTGGGATGTAGTAAACATCTTTTGCATTTTGATTTCAGTGCACTTACCTTTAACCTAGCTAGTTGGTAACCACCTCTTCCTCCTTTCATTAAATTCCTCAGCTAAGTTTAGTTTGTTGCTTTTGAGTGGCCTTGAGCAAATACTCCACTTCTTGTCTTTGATAGGATTATATAGTTTCAAGCTTACCTGTCATGTTTTAAAATCCAAAACAATGAGATATTTAGATACATTTAGGTCAATCACTTACTGATTGATACATCCACCAGCAATGAATTGTCATTGATTTAGTTGACAACCATTAGGCTAGATAATTGAATAGTCCTAACTCACCACAAAGTCTTTCTTTGTTATACTCTGCCCTGAATTTACCTGAGTTGCCTGAAGCAAAGAGACTCTGAGCCAGAGCTTATAAAATTATACATTCATATTAGGAAAAATTCCTGGGAAGCCTTCTCAAGAAAGAAAATGTAATAAATTAATAGGTTTTAATTAAACTCACCTCTTCTAAATTTATGGCTACAGGTCAGACGATTGCTAAGGCTTCGGAGTCCCATACACTAAACCTTCTTGAAGTCAAAAACCAAAACAATATAAGTAATGGGGAAGAAAAAAGTTAAATAGTTTTCACACCAATTTTGCTCATATCTGGTAGATGTGGATACATTTTCAATGCCCACATTAGCCTATGTTCTTTCTTTAACTCAATAGATAGGATGAGCCTACTACTGGTGAGCGCAGAGCTTCGCTTGGACCTTCCATTTCCCCCATCACACCACTCACCTGTTATTTCTCTCCTCTTCCCAGTATGTTTTTCATTGGTTAATTCTGTTATATTGTGTCTGGAGACTCTATCTGTGCAATATGCCATACAAACAGTGTATTACCTGTATAGCCTTATAATGTCATACTGGCGTTACTTAGCCCTATTGTTATTCTTTTAACCAATAAAATGAAATATTCTGATTAAACAACAACATTAAAGGGATAATCCACTTTTGGACAACATGTACTCCTAGCTAATTAAATATCTTGAATTATCTAGGTTTAATCCACCACCACTGACAGCTCTCTCTTTTGCACACAGTAATGTGCAGGAGGGGGGGGGGAATTTTTAGACCAAAAATATTTCTATACATATGATCACAGAGAGTTGGTCAGCAGCCCTTTGATTATTTTGCTGATAAACACCAATCAGTCACAACATTAAAACCACTGACAAGTAGAGTGAATAACATTGATTATCTTGTTACAATGGCAACTGTCGAGGGGTGGGATATATTAGGGCGCAAGTGAACAGTTCTTGAGGTTGATGTGTTGGAAGCAGGACAATCGAGCAAGCGACAAGGGCCATATTGTGATGGCTCAGTGACTGGGTCAGAGCATCTCCAAAAGGGCAGGTCTTGTCGGTGTTCTCAGTATGCAGTGGTGCAGTGCATTGGTTAGTAGCTACCAAAGTGGTTCAAGAAAGACAACCAGTGAATCGGCGCAAGGTCATGGCACCCAAGGCTCATTCATGCATTTACATGATGCCTGTAAATGTAAAAAAACAACAAAAAAATATTGTTTAAGAGCCTGATTATCTCTTTCAGTCTGACTACTAGTTTGCAGGTGATATTCAGAAGATCAATGGACCTTGATGTTTAAGGAATTATAATAATGCCTCTATCCTTGGATGAAAATTGCATATCATAGCCTGATGATATGATGTGATGGGATGTATTCCATGCAAGTAAAGCACTTCTCAAATTAATATTTGTACAGTTCCAAAGGTGATAGCAGTTTTAAGAGCCATAAAATATGCCATCTTGGTAAGATGATTCATTCAAGAGGATAGTGATTTATATTTTAGAAAGCAACATTTCTACAATATTGTCAAAAATGTCTGTGAAATATCTAATGAGTGCATCATTGTGTCTTTCTAAATCTTTAATCTTATTGGAGCTGGCACAACAATTTTTTTACTAACTTGTAGGAATCCATTTTGCTATTAAAAAAAATAAATGGTGTATATTTTTTAGCAGATTTGATATGATACACAAAATACTGTCTTGTGAATGATATGAAGGGGTGGATCATTACCTACACTTTCATCGGAACTTTGAAAGGATCACTCACATGCCTTGTCACTTTTCGATCCTGGCCAAAAAGAAACAATAAAATTAAACCTGGCATAGAATTGTGGGTTTGAGCATTAGCGTGATGACAGTCTCCTAGATCTCTTTATCAGATGCAGATTCCTATAATATGTGAGAACTAGAACAGGGTGAATCACACCCTGTAAAATGTGTCTCCACACCTCAAAAGCTAATAACACGTTGTTCCTTATATCGTAGCTGATTTCTGCAGGAGCTATTCATCTCAACAAATAAGCACATGGAGGCAAAAGTTTTTTGGACACTTGGAAATTTTACCAAAGTGTGAAAGTTATCTGATCTGGCAGCGTCTATGCTCCAATGTAGTTGCAGGTGTGTATCTCTTTCAGTTTTAATTCCCTTGCTGAAGTTGTGTTCCTGTGACTACTGATGTCACCAGTCTGCAACAATTCAAACCAGGCACTTGATTTCAAGTGCACTCAGATCTGATCACTTTTCAGTGCCAGAATATAAGGCTACATCCTTGCTCCAGTGTTCTAGATTTCTCCTTTGTTAATGACCTCAGCTAATTTGACCACTCATCTGATACTTGATTTAGTCTCATACTTCCTTTACCATCCAGTCTGCTAGCACCAGATCATCCCACCAAAAGATAGATCTGAGGGCCACAACCTGCAGACTCCTGCAGCTAAGCTCAAACCTCCTTGCAGGGGTCCATGGTGAATACTAGGTGGTCAGTTAGACTATGCACCTGTATTCTGCCAACGCTAAACTTGGCTGACACTAAGAATCTATCACCGCCGATCCTATTTCGTAATAGTATACTTTGGCCATGGGTTCCGCTGGTCTGCCAGGGAACTGCTGCAGCATCTTATGGAAAGGGTAAAGAAACAAGCATTGAATCAGGATCAATTGATCCAATGCCTGCCAAGCCTTTCCATTGACTGGATGCTATTCAGCATAATCTAGGTGGACAGGTTCCACTCCCAACATCTACATAGATTCTAGCCATTGTGTCTGTTTATTATCAGTTCTGCATTCCCAATTCACCGAATTATAACAGGGTTCTTTAGGCTTTTTGAGGGTATTTAAATCAATGCACCATTCATTTTCAATTACTTACTGGGAACTTTCTCACTGAGAAGGCAAAGGTGGGGTGTGTCATTTCTTTATTATCTGGACAAGCCTTAGCTTGGGCCTTGCCATTGTGGAAACAAATTAATTGCTCTTAAATTTGGATGAATTCTGAATTTTTTTTGATGATCCCAGTAATGTATCCTCTGTTTTATTTCCAGCATTTGTGCCTCCGTCAGGAATCTCATATCACAACAATGAATCTTTAGTGGTCACCTTCAGATACCTTCAGTCAGGGATTGTCTGACAAGATCAAAGATTAATTAGTATCCCAGGAGCTTCCATCGTCACTGAATGATTTAATTACCATGTGCAGTGATGTTGAAATTTGATTCAGGGAGTTGACCCAATAGAAATAACTTTCGCTTTGAACTGATATTATGTTGGCAGACTGCTTTCAGTCACCTGTATTGCCTCCAGAGGAACCCAGATTGGACGTTCCAACCTATTTCCTGAGGAACAAGAGAGGAGGATTAAGAATTGCCTGTGTCTGCATTATGTCGCACCAAGGGGTAAATGTATCAAAGTGCTAGTTTGCCAGCGTGTGTAAATTGCGGCAAATCGCGGGTTTACCTGCGAGTTTTGAAAAAAAAAACATGAAATGTATCAAGCTGCGATTTTGACACTCATGTTCAAAATCGCTGGTCATCTCTGGCGATTTTGTGCGATGTAAACACTCCCAAGTTTAGCTAACTCTCCTGTGTTTGGCAAACTCTCCTGTGTTGTAACAGTGAGTTGTAAACACATCACTGTTACACTGACCTGTCATACAGCTGCCGGAGCAGGACCTCCTACCTAGTAGGAGGTGTTAGCGTCGGGTAAAGACTTTTTTTAATTTTCTACAATCAAGAACAAAGATTCGGGATCTTACAAATATGGGGCCCTCCTGGCCGAAGCAATGAAGATATTGGACAAGCCATCATTTTTGGAAGTATAATTTGCTGGGACTGGGGCAAGCACAGACTATTGGAAGAAGAAAGAAGACATCTTTGGTGAGTATTTGGGGTGTTTTTTTTTTTAATAAATAGATGTGGTTTTAATGAGGGTGGTTAGTGTATTTATTGTGGGGTTTTTATTTTTGATAAATTTGTGTGGTATTTACAAGGGTGTTGTTATTTATTTAACTTTTTTTTTGTGGTACTACAGGTCCCAGCAAGCCAGGGATGTCAGGGCATGTTGGCACTTGTGGTTCTCCAAGTGCCAACATGCCCTGGCTGCCGTGGGTATGCTGGTGCTTGTAGTTATACAAGCACCAGCATGGCCACACTGTTTCTGGCTGGCTGGGACTTGTAGTTCCACAAAACAAAATGGCGTCCGTTTATTTTTTATACTTTTTAGCCGTATTACCTTACTACCCACAGCCCAGGGGTAGTAGAAATAACCCTAGTGCTATCAGCACTGGGCTGGTTCTTTCTAGGGGGGGAGCCCGCTCGTTTTTTTTGGTGGACCCCACTCCCTAGGGAATTCAGCCCAGCGCTGAACAGTCTAGGGTTGGTTAGTCATTATGGCAGGGGGACCCCTGCCGCGTGTCCCCCTGCTATAGTGCCGCCAACCCTGGCTGGTTTGCCTAGTGCTGGTAAAGTGAAAATCGGGGGGGACCCCACGCAAAATTTTCCCCCGATCTTCACGGGACCAGCACTAGTAAGGCAGCACTAGGGTTAAGCGTGAATAGTGGGGGGACCTCACGCTTTTTTTTTCAACTTTTATCTATTCTTTACCATTTTAACACTGCCAGGGCAGTGTAACAGTGATGTGTTTGTACAACATGCTGCTATCAAGCAGCGTGTTGTATCTGGCGTGTTTTGAAGCAAACTCTCCTGAGTTCACTAACTCGCAGCTTCATACATTTGAGAGCTATATAGCTGCAGTGGCAAACAGTCGGAAGTTTGATCTCTGGCGATTTTGCAAGTAGCGATTTTGACAGAAGCAGAACTCTGGCGATTTTGCATGAAATCTCAGCTTCATACATCGGCGAGTTTCAACTCTCCCGAGAAAATCGCTGGAATTTTCAAAATCGCACTTTGATATATTTACCCCCAGATCATTTGTTTTGAGTATGTCATAACAGGTTGGTAAAAAGAACTTATGTTTGTTCATCTGAATACTAACCTTAAAGTTCTGTCACTTCTATAACTCTACACGCTCCAAAGGATTCTATTTAGGTCTCCACCTTCCTGGAGTCTAGTGCGTCTGGGAGTTTTATTGCCTCATCCTTGTTTTCAAAATATGGCATTTCTAATGCAGGATTTGGATCAACCAGTTTGTATCACGGCCATCAGTGACAGTAACATTTATGGTGGCACTATATTCCGAAGAACATCTCCTCTCCATCTGAAACTTGGAGCTCTAGACAAATAATCTACTGTGTTTCTTGCTGTTCCCAAGGCAATTAATCCTGTTATTTTGGGCCTTCCTTGGCTGCACCTTTACTCTCTAGTTTTTGACTGGTCCAGATTGTTACCATCAGTGCTTTTGTGTTCTGTGCAATCTGTGTGTTTTTTACCTTCACACAGAAGCGGATTGACCATAGACCTTACAGGGAAGTTTCCCGGTAGGCCGATGGCCTAACGAGGCCACCTGGAGGCCACCTCAGATTTTCCTGGGGGGGGGGGGGGGGGGGGGGGCGCGTTTGGATGCGGCGGGGGGAGGCAAGTACAGGAAAGCAATCTAAAATATTGGTGTTCAGTGGGCAGCAACAGGCAGCCAATTGCTAGGCTCCCATGGTGCTGTTCGGCAGACAGGAAGTCTGACTTCACTTCCTGTCTGCCTGATGTGAGAAGAGACGCTGCTCAGAGCAACTGAAGGTAAGTGAGGGGGCTTAGTATAATATACTATACTAAGGGGGGGTCCTATACTATACTAAGGGGGACTACCTATACTATGCTATACTAAGGGGGGTCCTATACTATACTAAGGGGGACTACCTATACTATACTAAGGGTGGCTGCCTATACTATACTAAGGGGAGCTACCTATACTATACTAAGTTGGGTTAACTATACTATACTAAGGGGGGCTGCCTATACAATACTAAGGGGAGCTTCCTATACTATACTAAGCTGGGTTACCTATACTATACTATACTAAGGGGGGCTACCTATACTATACTAAGGGGGGCAACCTATACTATACTAAGGGGGGCTACCTATACTATACTATTTGGCGGCTACCTATACTCTACTATACTAAAAGGGGCTGCCTAAGTATACTATACATTTGCCCTGCATGACTTTAGAGATGATCCACTGTGTGTAAAGTCATCACATCTAGGTTTTCCTAAATGTTACTACAACCAAATTCCTGTAGTTCTAAATCCCGCCTACTCTTGTGTTGGCCCCACCTACAGTTATTTTGGTCCCGCCGACATGAGGCCACTTCAATAATTTTTTCCAGGGCCACTTTAAGTTCCCAATCCGCCCCTGCCTCCACAATATGCATCCTACTCTGGTGTCTTCACTAAAGGTTGAGGTGTTAACTTACTATAAAATATTAAATTGTTCAACTAAATGACAGCCCAGGAAGATACCATCACACTGACGTGTGTACCCAGTATATCTATCCAAGACCCAAGCCATGTCCACTTACATCTAAGAAAATTTGGTTCAAGGTTTTTCGTTAAAAAGAGGGATAGAAGTCTGCGCCCCTGGTTTATTTACGGGGGGTTGAATAAAATTGTGGTCAAAAACAAGTATCCTATTCTGATGATCTCAGAACTCTTTTATCATATAAAAGGTGTGATCATCTTTTCCAAACTAGATCTCAGGGGTGCTTAAAAGTGGAAGACGGCACTTAATGACCGACCTATTAAATTCCAAAACACCTGGCAACCTTGGCTTGCTTCTTGCGGAGTGGAGCAATCAAGCACCTCTTGAGGTAGATACTAACATAAGTTTAGTATCGCATTTCATACTAAATATCTGAGACTCGTTAAGACACCGGGTTGGGATCCCTTCCTCCCTTCTTCCCTTATTTCCTCCCTTCCCTCCCTCTCCATTTCTTTTCCCTCTTGCCTCTTTCTTTGCCTTCATCCTTCTTTCCCAATCTAATTTTCCTCCTCCTCTCTTGTCCTTTTCTCGTACTTTTCCCCTCCTTCTTCCCTCTATTTCTAATGTTGATGTCTTATTTTGTTGTAACAAAGTTCTATATAACTTTATATACTGATTGAGCAATTTATGTTCTAACCTATATGCTGTTAAAACTTGAAAAAAATTTCAATAAAATATGTTATTAAAAAAAAAAAAAGAGTAGAAGATGGCATTTAACAGACAATCCTCATATCTAGTAAAGCTTTTTGTATTATGTAACGCTACACTGTCATCCAGAGTTTTGTTAACAAAATCTATTGTCATGTACTTTACTTATTTGTCAGTGTATATTTGGATGACGTCCTAATTTTCTCCCAGATCATAAGGAGTTGTATAAATCATGTAAAGGAGTTCCTAATTTGTCTCAAATGACATCACCTTTACTGTAAGTTGAAGAAGTGTCTTTTTATGCAAGTTTAGCTTTCTTTTCTTGGCTATATCACTTCTGGATCCAGTCTTCAAATGGATACTGATAAGGTTTAAACTATCAGATATTGGCCTAAGCCTACTAGATATAAGGTGACCCATTGTTGAGTTACAACCACAAGTTTATCAAATGCTACTCTTCTCTGGTTGCACCCATCACAGCCTTAAACTGGAGATCAGCTAACCCAAAAAATTGGCAATCTAGCTGTCCGAGGCATTTCAAGCCTTCAAACAATTAAGAGAAAAGTTTGCCTCTGCTACCATTTTAAATGATCTCTTGTTCCTACATTCTTGAATTTGAAGCCTCTTCTATCGGTGTAGGTGCAGTTCTTTCTCAGTAGCTCTATTAAGGAAATTCCACCCTTATGGGATCTTCTCCCTACTGAAAATAACTATGGTATTGGAGATAGAGAACTCCTCACCATTAAATTAGCTCTATCGGAATGGAGATGTTTGCTTGAGGGTGCTCTATGCCCATAACTACTTACACCAAGACTTTTCTTTACATACAATCCACTCAATGTTTAAACCCCATGTAAGCAAATTGTAAGGAAAAGGGGTCCAAACCTCTTTGCAACTGTAGGTGTGGTCATATGGTGGCTGTAGGCAACTTGTTGGATAGGTTCCTCATATGGTTTCTCTTGAAGAATTTGTAGGAGAGGAGGAGGAAGGAGGAGCACCAGCACCAGGTATTAAAGTAATTCTATCGTTTTCAAATAAGCATTGCATAGGCGATTGTATTGTGTTTCTAACGCACAAAGTGATTTATTTTATCAGATGTAAATAGTCAACAATTCAATACATTATTATATTATGTTACAGTACAGTACAGCCAATACCAAAAGTTACATACATACCGCGCTCTTATCGCATGCGCTCGCTGCGCTAACCACGGGCACCCCTGTGCTCAGTGAAGACTGAGGCCAGTGGGGGTGCAGCTATGATTATATATGCAGTCAGTGTTATAGAGTGAACAATAGAGATGACGTAGCTTGCTTCTATAGGTCCAGACAAGGGTGGTTCCAGGGTAAACAGGTCATAGGCTGATCCAATCTAAGGAATCCAAAGGTGGGGGTCGTCTCTCCAGGGGATGTGCTCCAGTTACAATGAATTCATTAGCATTTCACATTCTGATATCACTCTGGCTATTTATTCCCTAACATCAATAACTAGAGTATACAATATGCGATCTCTTCGGCGATGGAACCGGACAGCTGCTGATGAATAGGGATTAGTATGATATCAGACATGAAACATTTCCCATAACCTGAACCTTAGATAACACTAAAGTGTACATATAATCATAATATATAAACTAATAATAAACCAAATACTGTCTGCTCATAAATTACTGTGTAATGGATCCAATATGAATATGAATTACATAAATAACTAACTGTTGTCATGCGAGTGTGTGCGTGCGTATTTTGCCATGCGATCGCCGTATGCCACGTGTAGCGTGGCATACTGAGTGCAATCGGCCAATAAAACAATATTATCCAATATACTTTTGTTCATCCAATTATATGACTTCGACACAGGGTTCACATAGAACCCGCTTAGTGAGTGTTTGTAGAGCTTGTTTGGCCCTGGACTGCCTATCAGACCAAATGATTTTTCTCACTTGCACAAAACTCCTGAAACTTTAAGACAGTTCCAAAGCTCTCAACTGTCTTAAAGTTTCAGGAGTTTTGTGCAAGTGAGAAAGTGGGTTTTCTCCGGGTGCTCCGGTTTCCTCCCACACTCCAAAAACATACTAGTAGGCTAATTGGCTGCTATAAAAAATTGACTCTAGTCTGTCTGTCTGTGTGTTTGCGTATGTTAGGGAATTTAGACTGTAAGCTTCAATGGGGCAGGGACTGATGTGAATGAGTTCTCTGTACAGCGCTGCGGAATCAGTGGCGCTATATAAATAAATGTTGATGATGATGATGATCTGTTTAGCTCCTTGAACTAAAGCTGTGTACACACCAGTGCAATATTTACTTTAGATACAATGTCTGTAACGATTTCACCAACGATTGAAAGATGCCAATTAATGCGTACACACCTGCACAATTTACCTTCATATCTGTGCTCTTCATCTCTCATAACCATTTGCTGAAAATACATTGTTCTCTCATTGATCATGACAGGCAAAAGCTCTGCCTAGGACACCCAGAAACCTTGCACTGGCCCTGATTAGAGCGTGATGTTAAAAGCTGCCAATATCACCCTGACCATGAGTAGCCTGTCTGGGGGCCTCCCAGAGTGGCTCTGGGTGCCATTGTTCCTTCACAATTGCAGATCCTGGGTAATTCATAAAATGTACACCGGCTAGCATTGGAGGTCAGCTTAATTATGCCTGTGGTTGCCGCCAGCATTACCTTGACTAATAATGTCTCAGTCAGAGACTTTATTAATGTTTAACCTTGCCTCAGTGGCGCCCCCCAGAGCCCGAAGCCCTAGGCAGCTGCCTAATGGAGGAGCCGACTCGGGCCCCAATGCAGTGTCTGGGCTGCACAAAGCATTATGTGGTATACATTTTATGGCCACAGCTCTAAATCAATCTATCCGCACAGAACGTGTTAGGCATTACACAGCCAACATTTTGAAGGCACTTTTTGGTGGTACGTGCACTAAATAAATTGTTGAACACAAATATCTACTTCCCAGCCAGGAGACACAGTGGAATGAGCTAAATGTAGCATTCTATACCTAATGTCAGGACTACCTAATGTTTTTGGAGCTATAGATTTAAGATATATTGATCTGAGAGAACCTCAACAGAGGGGAGAGGTATATACCAACTGCCACCATTATGAGTCCCTGAATGTACTGGTGATCTGTTATACTAACATGCATATAAAGAGTGTTGTGTCATGATGCCAATATCCTTCACCTGTCACCTCTTTAGCAAATTTGAGAGAGGGGGAAACCAGGAGGGATGGCTACTGAGTATGTATAGCAATCATTACTTTGTACATGTATTGTGTTCATTATCATCATCACCATTTATTTATATAGTGCCACCAATTCCACAGCGTTGTACAGAGAACTCACTCACATCAGTCCCTACCCCATTGGGGCTTACAGTCTAAACTCCCTAACATACACACAGACTAGGGTCAATTTGTTAGCAGCCAATTAACCTACTTGCTATCTGCAATATATGAAAGATGTCTGTTGTGTCTCATTCCAGGTGATTCAGGATATGGGTGTTACTCCTGGCTGATTATAACCTCTGCAGATGCCTCTCACATCAATAGGGGTGTGATAGAACATACCTTTGGACCATTGAAGGGTGCAGGTGTCTTGATAAATCTGATATTGTTCTCCTCTGTGCCCCTGCAAAGGTGGCTAATATTGAAGTTGCTTGCCGTCTACTGCACAATTTGACTTAAATCAAAATAAGAGTTTGCCTATAGCAGTAGTCAGCGTGGAAGCAGGGGTCCTTGCACCATCAGCTGATTTGTATAATACAGGGCGGGGGGGGGCAGGGGGGGCAGTTCAGCAAAAGCCTCATTGCCAGCTTTTTTACAGAGTGTGTACATATGATTAGAACTTTGTTTTTAAAAAATAAACCTGATAAATTGTTTTCTTTGCTTATTTTAAAACATTGCTCATTAGTGAGGAGTTTGCTGTGGATTATACCACTGCCCCCCTTAACCTAGAATGAGTAGTGTAAATTCAATTGTCACCTCTATAGAGACATTGCCTAGCTAAAATGATAGCATTGTTTACAGATGCAGCCTATGGTGCTGCAATATTAGCATATTAAGTGGCCTATTTATCAAAGTTATTCCCCCCTTGTAAATCCCCAAAAACTTTTGTTTTCGGGGACCTACCGGTAAATCATTATGTATTATTGTAGCATTGCAGCAGATATCTCAGATATCTGCTGCTTTGCATCTATTAGCGTTTTTCTGAGCACTCCCCATAACAGTGTATGGGGAGTACTCAGTAATGCTATGTTTGAAAGTGTGGCCTGTGAAATATTTCTCTTTTTTTACATGTTAATGTACACCATCTGAAGCTGGCGTACATTAACATAAGTGAAACATTTCACTGAAAACAGCTCTGCTCCAAAGAGCAGAGCTGCACAGCGCATGTGTGGAGGGATCACATGATCCCTGCATATCACATGCCTCAGGTTCCTTCAGTCAGGGATATCTGTTGCCATGTCCGAGTCTACCGGTCGGCGCATGCACACAGGGATTGAAAGAGGGGTGAGCAGCATCGCACAGGGAGTAGAAGAGAAGACTCCAGTGAAAGGTATGTGATACTCTTTACAGGAGCAGCCGTTTTTTCGGAAAGGCTGTTCCTGTGTTGATTTTTTAATAAATATGAGAAACTTTTCAATCCGCATCTATGCAATGAGGATTGAAAAGTTTCTACTGACAAAACCGAAGGGTCATAAATAGACTCCTAAAACCCTAAATAAGTTTCTTGCTCTTTTAAATTTTGTATTGAACCAAAACCACAATAGTATTTAGTAAAGCTCCAGAATGAAGATGACCATCAACTAGTTATATTTAACCAAAAGTAAATAAAGATGCATTTATAATATTCAACATTAACCTTTTATTATTAACAATGTTTTATACCAACATTGGTATATGTAACAAATGTACCAACATATGCTGTTCACTAACATAAGCAAATCTTTTTACTTTTTTCTTTTAGAGCTTGACTCTTGCTAAGGATCCCTGGCAGGGCAAGTGTACATGCTGGATGATGGTGATGACCAACAGTACATAATCTTCGATAAAAAAAAAAGACACATATACATCTCAATAGCTATCAAAATAAAACTGTATGAATTTAAGATTTATTTTCAAGACGCATTGTATGCACTGTACACATTGAAGGGTTAATTATTTATTTAATTTAAATGTATTCATTTTTATTTATTATATTGTTAGCAGTTTTTATTTTAATTTATGATCAGCTAAACGTTATGCATTGTAATATGACATACGCACGTGCGTATATTTCATTGTTATACGAGTACAGAAAGTACTGTTTAGGCAGAGTGTATTTCCATCCATATTCAAATCATAACATATCTTGAGAAACATTTTGATTTGACAACAGACAGAACTAATTTGCATGCTCTTTAAATTATGCCCCATTTCCTTTTGGGATGAATCAGGCCCACTGGGCTTTAAGTAGTGGTGGCAGAAGTTGCCAGTGTGCTTTACAATTGCTCTCACTTGAAGAAACAGACAGATATATGATAGATGATATTGCATTATATTTGGGCAGCTACTGAGACAAAATTGAAGTTTAACTCCCTGACTTTCCCTGTCAAGGTATTTAATGCTGCTGTCATTTGCAATAAATGGATCTATGCAGTCAATTGTGTTTTCTAGGCGATTTTGTGACTGGTTGTAAATACACATGTATTTTAGCTCTCATGTGATGATTGATGTGCAGCATCTGTTGAGTTTGGGACTCCATAAAATTGTTTTTTATGGCCCTAAATTCTTCAATAGCTGCTGCCATTCCTATTACAGGGTCGATTGTGCTGGAGTAGTGTTTCTGGTCTGACTCTGTCTCACGTGCATTTCCACTGGTGCACATGAGGCAGAGTCCCACAAACTTGAGGGTAATGAGGGTGTCATCCTTTGTCTCTGCAGGTGCATCACGATGATCAGGATCATGCTGTACAAAGTGGGTGACATGCTGCTGTGAGGTTCTTATAAGTTTTTTAACAAATAAAACAATATAAACAGTTTTATATGTAAATGCTATACTCACCAGCCAGTTACAGTATCCTGATAGTGTGGCCCATTGCCTTGCAGAAGTTCTTTGTTCCTCGCTCATTTTCTCCTTGAGGCGTCTTTTGATGTCTGGAAATATTTTCCTGCAGTGTTCCACAGTTCTCTCTAACGATCCAACTGCATTGACTACATCACATAGCCCTGCATATAGCTTGTATTTATGAGCCATTGGGGTCTTAGCTGTATGCATCTCCAAAATTTGTTCATAGCAGAGGATTATGCTATAGATCAGCATACAATTTTCATCATGTAATTACCTAACATTCCTTCCTGGCTTAAGCTAGGTACACATTACAGATTTTTCACCCAATTATCGTGCCAATCACAAGATAAACCACTGTTAGGTCCGATATCACATTAGTGTGTACGCTCCCACAATCATGTTTTAATGTACCAAAACACATCATATCGTTTCATTCGATTTTATAACCGGACTAAAATTCTCTATAAACAATGGAATGATGTCGGGAAAATTCTGCAGTGTGTACACACTCACGACCAGCAGTGTAGGCAGTTCTCCATAGAGTTTACAGAGTCAAAATCTTTTCAGTCGATAATTATGACTGATGAAGATAATACATCTGAAGGTAAATTGTGTAAAATCGTGTAAGTGTGTACTCATGAATTCGCATGCTGATTGGGACTTTCAGTTGTTGGTAAAATTGTTAAAGATTGTGAGAAATTTTCTGTAGTGTGTACCTAGCTTTAGTCTCACAACAAATATAAATAGCTAATCAGAAAAATGCTTCTTTTAAAAAAATAATTTTCATGAAACCAATGGCATTACTCACACAAATCACACCTTGGGGTAGATTTACTCAAATTTATAAAACTTCTGTAAAAATGGTGGAGCAACCAATCAGATTCTAACCATCATTTTCTAGAATGTACCAGTTTCTCTTTAACCCATGACTAATATGAACAGATTCCAGACTGTGGTACATAGTAGTTATAGTTTGGCAAACAGTCAAAGAAGAGGTATTGTCATACATTTATGGATAGCTGCTGGTCCTCAGACAACAATGCTACCAGATTTTGTTGATTGAGGTGTAAAAGTGTGCCAGGAATACAAATATGCAACTCATCTCTTTATTTTCATAAATATGTGTCTCATTTTCTGGTGACCCTGCGTGACCAACGGGCAATAACAAAAAGGGGACTCCATTGTTTGAAAGAGGGGATTCTTGGTTCAGAAATTCTAATCTTAGCAAAAGTGGGCATATGTTCATTTCAATAATGTTATTTAATTTACAATAATGAACACAAGGGAAAATCAAATAGCCCCACATCTTGACAAAAAATTATGTCCCTACAGGGACATCATAAAAATGCTCTGTTTAAACTCTTCTGTAAGTTATCTTCTATGTATTTTTCTACGGCTTGTAATTCAGGACTCAATAAAGAATTCATTCTGATAAAAAGAATCTCTAGTAAATCAATGTCCTCATGGATTTACTAGAGAATCTTTTATATACTCTGTGTGGGAAAAGCTCTTTAACAGATTTTTTTTAATATATCCTGATATCCTTGACAACACATATCCTTGAGTTTGAAAAGAGTTATATTTGTTTTTTAATGTATTCTTTAATTATTGCTTGTAATATATCAAATGTGCAGGTACAATTCCACAGGACCGTAACTAGGGCTGTGCAACAGGGGCGACCACCCAGGGCGCAACGCTGAAGGGGGGGCGCATTTTAGGAATATTTTAGGTTAATTTGGTTAAAATTGAGGGCTAGGGGGGCAGCATTTGTATTTCTCGCCCAGGGCACTAGAATTCTAAGTTGCGGCTCTGCAATTCCACACAGTCTTATATATGCATGTCAGTAATTGCATGAATAATGTGACAATGAAAGATATTTATTATCTATTAATATAGGGAGGAAAATTATGGAAGAGGGCGAAGTTAAGGTAGGGGGTAGGTCATTTGGATAGAGACATATGCCTAGGAGTTCATGGTCCAATATGAAGAGGGTTGTGAAAGAAGCATAATTTATTGTCAAGTATCAGATGCAAAAAGTTATACAGGTTTTTAATAGGAAGAGTCTGAAGGCTTGTTGAAATAAATGTTAGATTGTTTACTTATTGTCATCAGCAGAACACATAACAGAAAATAGATTCAAATCAACAATATAATTTAAATATATCTTCTATTCAGCAGTTTATGGATGAACATAAATAGACATTCAGGAACACAAAAAAGGGATGTTTTAATTAACAAGAACAATGAACTTGCCACAAAATGGATAATCAAACTTCTGCAGTTATCGCAGTTAATAAGGTAATAAAATAACTCTGTCCATTTTTAGCCAGTCATCTGAGAACTGTGATTAATAAACAATAGTCTTCCGATGACTCCACCAAGATCACGGAATTGAGGATCTGCAGGTTTTGTCCAACCAGTGGGACAAAACCTGCAGATCCTCAATTCTGGATCTAAATTAGAATGCATCTATGTAATGATAGAGAAATGGACAAGGGAAGATAGGGAGAAAGAATGCATCTCAAACCTCAGCCTCTCTATAGGGCTAGAATGTCAGACGTTTGCAGCATTTTTTTTAGTTAATTCCATGCAAAGGCATGGGATCTATTATCCATAACTTATATTTGGATCATGGATATTTCTGTAATTTGGAGCACTACACCTAAAATTATCAGGCGTGGTGGCCACCACCACATGCAACTGCTCTACACCAGCTAATCTGTTATTATGGATGCTTCCAAGAGGATAGGTGGATAGTTTAAAGTGCAAGTCACATGACCATAATACAGCCAAACCAGCTGCAGGGGCCCAGCTCTTAGGGAGCATTCGGATTGGGCCTGCACCTTTATACTGCAGTTAAATGTACTCCTACCGAACCGTGGTAGGTGCAGTTAGCCTATACCATGGTTCTGTTTAGCTGCATGATTCTTGCCTAGTTCTGGTTCTGACATTGCCTGTATTGCCACCTCCTCTGACATTTTGCATGGACTTGGACAATTCTCTGGATTGCCACCAGCCCTGAACTGTTGCTCAGATTCTGACTATTTTCTAGATTGTCACCTGCCCTGACCTTATTTCCTGATATTGACCATTCTTGGATTGTCGACTTTCCTGACCTCTGTTCAGTCTTCTATCCTGTGTTTCCCCTGTTATACAGTCCTATGCATGATTTTGATTGGTGCCTCAAATATTTCTGGTGCAGGTGTCTATCTCAGAATAATCTTTTACTACTGTGTGCACAAGACCTGGGAAGAGAGTTGCAGTTGTTGATGACCACAACAAGCCTAGTTTTAGAGGTTTATTCTGGGAATTCGTGCCATGGCATCACAAAACTATTCTTCATTACATTTGAAAATATCCTCTGTTATTCCACCCTGCTGCTCATTTTCTCTTCTTCATTAGATGCTTTAGCAGCACTCCTCATACTGAGGAGTAGGAGGCTTGACAGTCTTGCTTCATAATGTCTCTTGAAATTTTGGTTTATAAAGCTTTCTATATAATGGTTTATGGATAAAAAAAAATCACACACCTTTATTTTTGTCCCCAAAAACATGGTTCCCTAGACAGCTGACACTTGCTTCATTATAGACACACGTCTCTTTTTATGTATGCTAGAATAATTCAAGGAAAAAACAGTGCTATTTTTATATTTAAAGAAATTAATCAACTGGACTTTAAAATGGTTAAAGTCTTTTATTAATGTTCAACAAAACTAATTTACCATGTCAGCTTCAGTCAGCTTCAATATCATTCTTTATTGTAGATAAAAATTGAGTAGCATGCAAATGTTTTATATTAAGCCTTTATTCATTAATGCCCTCAAAAGTATTGGCGTTCCTCCCTGCCTACTCTCAGGCATGCTAAAGTGCTCTGAGAAGGAATGAATTATGTGTCCAGAAGACAGAAGCTACAAGCAGACAAATGTGGCAGTCATTATGTACTTGGCTCTGCATTAGTGCTAATTAATCAGAGATAGGAAAATGAGCCAAGGCACAATGGTTATCCTGCTCTATTACCAAATAAAACAGACTCTCAACAGCCAACCAAATGCTTATCTGGATAAGTAAAGTAAGGCAGTGCATGCACATGATAAAAATTGGAATATGAAAATTTTGGTAGAATCTTTGTTTAGCAAGATCTACCAGTCTATAAGTAAATGCTGTCTCTATTTCTATATATAGGACACACTTCTTTATACTCACATAGTGGAAGGTTACAGAACATCCATGCAAGAAAGAAATGAATTTAATATATATGACAAACATGCACAGAGAGCGTCTATCACAGTAACACATTTACAAAAGGCAGATAAACACTTTGATATTGCACCTAAGCACCTGGATGGGTCCAGCACACATCAAGGTGCATGCCTACCCTCCACTCCTGGGAGATGTTTCCACAACCTAGAAATGTGCCTAGGTGTGTGGTGTGAAACTTTTCCCAACTTCTTCCTGCTTCTTGACCCATCTGTACTTTACCTGCATTAGGTCCTGTTAACCTCAGCTCTTATTTTGATCTTATTCTTTGCTCAGTGCAGCTAACTTTGGCATCATATGACCTGCTTTGCACAATGTAGGAAGATTATGCAGTGCCAACAGAACATCTGAGATTAGAGGAAGAGGAACATGAATATCATGACAGGAGCTGCCATCTGGACCCCTGGGCCTGTCTAGTTTTACACAACTCATCCCAAGGAGTGTGTTCTAATGAGGCAGGTGGTCTTCACCAGGGACCCCCACCACGAGATATGGACTTTGCGGCTTCTGCCCCGCAGCTCACAGCCCTCTGGGAGAGTAGTAAATGAAGCCCGTTTAGGAGAATGAGAGGATAGGCGACACTACTGGATTGGTGGAGAAGAGCGCTGGGAAACAGGAACCAGCATCCGCAGGATGTCACAGGAGTAGCTAGCCAAGCTCGAGAGGTGATAGTCTGCAGAGAGGTTACCAATGGGCAGACACCTGTACATTAAGAGGTGATAGTCTGCAGACTGGAAATATCACTGGCGCAGCGAGCTGAGCACAGGAGGTGATAGTCTGCAAAGAGGTTACCACTGGACAGCAAGCTGTAAACTAGGAGGTGATAGTCTTCGGACAGGAGAAATCTCTGGAACAGCGAGCTGAGCACAGGAGATGATAGTCTGCAGTCTGAACGAACAACAGGTACTGCAGCAGGAGCAACAGTGAACAGGGAGCTACATCTGAGTAGAAACCAGAAGACTGGCACAAATACCAGGCACCTGGCTGCAGGATCAGGTGTCTTAGATACCCTGTAGGGGGAGAGAGAGCCAATGACAGGGAGAGAGACGTTATAAAAGAAATAGGGTCAGCGCATGCGCAGACCCGAATCCAAGATGGCGGCAGCCACCGAGGAATCGCAGCACTCAGTGCCGAAGAAGAGCACAGCGTGGAACAGGTAAGTGCGCAAAGACCCGGCCGCAGACCCGACATGTAGCAGTGAAGCCTGCACCACATGGGCTCCCTCTTTCCTCCGCAAAAAAAATCTGCGTTATTCCTGCTTATGTTATTAAAACAAGCAGCTGAGAAGCAATCAGAGGATGCTGCCCATCTTCTTCACTTGCGTTTAAAACATAATCAGAGCATGTAACACTTGCTTATCCTACATAAACATGCCTGCTGATTTTGTTTTACAGCTTGGTGTTTCTGTCTTAGATTAAATGCATTGCTTTAACGTATAATGTGATGCCCTTTTGTAGGTAACAGGGGCATACATACATCTGTTGAAGTTTATCAGTTTGCCCATCACTAATTTAGATAGATACAACGATAACCCAACAGGAAACACACACAGAATAGAAAAGAAGAACACATAAGACATGTAGGAAATATGTGTAGATGACATGATCCAACATTCAGCATCACCTGACAGCAGGTTTCAGATGTTTAATGAGAAAAATTGATAAACCAGAACACCAAAACCATTTTGCTAACAGTCTCAGTGTATTAGATCTTTTTTCTTTATTTGATCACAATGAGCTTGATTTATCAAGGCACGTATCTGTCGTTTTTGTGCCTATCTCACACAAAATCACTCTACACATGCCCAGAATTCTCCCTGAAAGCAGCCCTGTCCACTCCGTCTTCAAATGCAAAGGACACTTATTTCAGCCTATGATTTTAGGGAGTGAATGGGGCAGGGACGGGGCGCTTTTTAGTCAAAATACAGTAGGGGAGCACCAAACTCAAGCGCATGCAGCCACGTCTGAATCAACCTCTGAGCATCTCAAAGTTACTTGTTTATCTGCTGTATCTTACTCCAGCTACAGGGCTAATCTAAATCCTGATCAGTAGTGATGACAGTCTCGTATGCATGCTATAACATGTGTGCAATCAAGAGCAACTGTAAAAATATATTTTATGTTCAGTAGACATTAAGACCATCCTAATAAATATTATTCATTAGCAAAAATAATGCTACTGTTTGATCATTATTGCCTTTATTATAAACAGGTGGCATTAATCAATTGTATGTATGTATATATATCTATATATATATATATGCCTAGTGGCGTGTGTTAGTCTGTCTGTGTGTGTGTGTGTGTGGAAAAAATAAAACCAAGCTGCAGCGCCACCTGCTGGGCGGAGTTATACACTGACCTACTAAATTCTTAGTGTGTGTGGGAAAAAAAAATCAGAAAGGGCTAAACTTTGGTATAATAAGATGTTTTTAATTTGTTAATTTAATTTGTTAATTGTTAAAAGTGTTTATAAAGATTTAAAAAAAATATATATATTTCTTGAAGGAGAAGTGACAGTTGGGAGTGGTTGGTGGTTGCCGGGGGTGACAGTGGGGAGTGGTTGGTGGTTGCCGGGGGTGACAGAGCGAGAGGAGTGTGATACTCAGGACTGCTGACAGAGATCCCTGTGTCTGGATAGACATCTGGATAGATGTGGCGATAAAGATGAAGGATGAGGTGATTGAGAAAAATGATGAGGTGGTGACATGTGGACAAAACCACGTTAAAAAAGGGCACTTGCGTCGGGAAGTAACGCTCTTCCCCTGAGGACGCCTGGGCTATGGCCCAAATGCATGACAAGAACCTTTTTAACACCTTAAGTAGCTTGATTTGACTAGAATGCATGAGTATCATGCACGGGTTAACTTGTGTATATATATATATATATATATATATATATATATATATATATATATATATATAAATCTGTGCATTCTTTGACAAATTTAGATTCCTCCCAGGTATTGGATGGACAGTACAGTGTCTTGAGATTGAATTTGGGAGTGCGCAAAGCCAAAATTCGTGCTTTTAATACAAAAGACAGGATTGCGCTTAGTATGTGTGCCTTGATGAATCAGTTCCATTGTGTTTAACAGAGTTACAATGCTAAATGTTTCTGGCTCATTTCGTAAAATATGTGTCTTTGAACTTGTAGTAATTCCTATTATTGATTTCAGTTTGCTTTAGAAAGTATTTAATATTTAAATATATACAGTGTTAATTAGATGCAATTATAATTGCAATTTTTACAACAAATACAATGTATCATATTGGATACCTATAAAAAGTTTTTGGTGCTGAATCTTGATGTTATGTGTGACCTACAACATCTGAAACTAAACTTTTGAGCACTACCATTGGCAGTGGATTCCATTGAGCATCCATATTAGGAAAAAGCAAACGATCGATTGAAAAGATATAGAATTCTGTAGATGATGGCATGCCACATTTGACTAGTGTTAGCTTGATCTGATGTTATTAGTTGTCAAAGAAGATAAAGCCCAACTTGCTCAACTTGCTCAAATGTAATATGAGATTTGTGAAGTGGATTCTAAACTAAAATCTTTACTTACCCCTGAAAAGGCAACCAAAGTGTTGACTAACATTGTGACATAAAAGATTATACCAGCGGTTCCCAAAGTGTGCGCCGCGGCTCCCTGTGGTGCCGCGGCGCTGTCACAGGGGTGCCGCAATCGCCCTAGCAATAAAAAGAAGAGAAAAAAAACCCAAAAAACTTACCAATCTTCCAGAGCCGGATCCTCCTCCTCACTGACTGCCGGGCATGATGTCATCACGTCCGTCAGCCTCAGTGAGGAGCAGCAGCAGAGAGGACGTCAGGAAAGAAGGTAAGTAAAGGAAAGTGAAGGGGGGCACAGAGAGACACGCTGAAGGGGGACAGAGAGACAGGCTGAAGGGGGACAGGGAGAGACACGCTGAAAGGGAATAGAGAGAGACACGCTGAAGGGGGACAGAGAGAGACACGCAGAAGGGGGACAGAGAGAGACACGCTGAAGGGGGACAGAGAGAGACACGCTGAAGGGGGACAGAGAGAGACACGCTGAAGGGGGACAGAGAGAGACACGCTGAAGGGGGACAGAGAGAGACACGCTGAAGGGGGACAGAGAGAGACACGCTGAAGGGGGACAGAGAGAGACACGCTGAAGGGGACAGAGAGAGACACGCTGAAAGGGGACAGAGAGAGACACGCTGAAAGGGGACAGAGAGAGACACGCTGAAAGGGGACAGAGAGAGACACGCTGAAGGGGAACAGAGAGAGACACGCTGAAGGGGAACAGAGAGAGACACGCTGAAGGGGAACAGAGAGAGACACGCTGAAGGGGGACAGAAAGAGACACGCTGAAGGGAGACAGAGAGACACGTTGAAGGGGGACAGAGAGAGACACGCTGAAGGGAGACAGAGAGAGACACGCTGAAGGGGGACAGAGACAGACACGCTGAAGGGGGACAGAGACAGACACGCTGAAGGGGGACAGAGACAGACACGCTGAAGGGGGACAGAGACAGACACGCTGAAGGGGGACAGAGACAGACACGCTGAAGGGGGACAGAGAGACACGCTGAAGGGGCACAGAGAGACACGCTGAAGGGGGCAGAGAGAGAGATGGCGAAGGAGGGGGACAGAGAGAGACGGTGAAGGAGGGGGACAGAGTGTGAGATGGCGAAGAGGGGGGCAGAGTAATATGGTGAAGGGGCGCAGTGATATGATGAAGAGGCACAATGTGATGGTGAAGGGGCCTAAATAAATCTTACGCCATTTTGACCCAACTACTTAAAAAACGGGACTACCTGGTAATTATTTTGGCTTAGGGGTGCCTTGGAAAGATTATGGTGACCCTAAGGGTGCCTCCAACTGAGAAAGTTTGGGAACCACTGGATTATACTGATCATGTTAAGAAGATTACAAAAGACAAATCTAAAAAGTCTGCATGGATTATAAGAAGTTCAAAACACAGTCATGATCACGGGATCACAATAATTTTACTGATCATAAGGGGAGAGGTGATTCCAATAATATGCTGATATATAGGGCTGATAATATTGCCAAGACTGGTGAGAGGCATCTCAGCAAAATCTGACATTTTTAGCTGTGTACAAGAGCAGGATTAACAAAGTAAAGGAGAAACCAACCCATGTATAAAAGATTGTGAAAAGTCAAAACAGTGATCTAATCTTTCATTTGTTTTTTAAGCTTGAAGTGAAAATGTTTACTCTTACCCAAGCCTTAAAACATAAACAATACTATAAGGACTGTACACGTACAAAGTCACAAAAGTAGGATATTTGTTCCACTTGGACAAATTGTAACTAGTGATATTTTTTTCAGTGAAAAGAGTAAAGCATAGTGTATTGCAAGACATACAGTGCAGACCCAGAAAATGCTGTAATCTTTCCTCAGGGACTTCAACAGTATCTTATTTACACAATCATATTATTCTTTTACAAAAACTCCTCCTTATTGGGGGTGTAATATTACTTTTAGCAACACCAAAAGTTTATTTTGCAAAATATGTTGTGAACAAGTTCCCAATTTGACTTTTCTGCAAATTAAAGTAACCCCCTGTCACTGTGTGTGGTGTTGAGGTGCACAGTTTAGGCATTGCACCTCCTTCTCAGCCCTAGCTTGCTCCTTGCATGGATGTAAATGACCAGAGGGTCCCCACACATGCAGGTTATTTTTATAGAGTCTCTGTGAAGATGTTGGGACACACGTGATGTAACTTGGTGGAGCAGTACAATCAGATGTCTCAATAATTTGGGCGCAAGACCATCTCTACAGTGCAAAATAAACTCTTTATTTACATTACCAGAACACATTCTTAAACGGCTGCAGTGATAAAGTAAATATGTACAGTTCCTATATACATCTCCTGTCTCCTCCTGCACAGTTCTTAACGGCCTTCTTCTGCAGGGGTAATATCTCTCACCCCTCCTCTGTGGGGGTAATATCTCTCACCCCTCCTCTGTGGGGGTAATATCTCTCACCCCTCCTCTGTGTGGGTAATATCTCTCACCCCTCCTCTGTGGGGGTAATATCTCTCACCCCTCCTCTGCAGGGGTAATATCTCTCACCCCTCCTCTGTGTGGGTAATATCTCTCACCAGAGCCGGATTTACACCTCATGGGGCCCTAGGCAAGATATCGGTTTGGGCCCCCCCTTCACACACACAGTGGCCCCTCACACACACACAGTGGCCCCTCACACACACACACATAATACACACATACACAGTGGCCCCTCACACACATTCACACATAATAAACGCACCCAGTGGCCCCTCACACACACACACACATAATACACGCACGCAGTGGCCACTCACACACACACAAACATAATACATGCACACAGTGGCCCCTCACACACACATAATACATGCACACAGTGGCCCCTCACACACACATAATACACGCACACAGTGACCCATCACACACATAATACACGGACACAGTGGCCCCTCACACACACATAATACACGGACACAGTGGACACACACACAGTGGACACACACACACAGGGCCGGACTGGCCATCTGGCACTTCTGGCAAATGCCAGAAGGGCCGATGGTCAGATGGGCCGGTTCCAGCAGTCAGTGCACTGACCGTGCACTGGACGGTCAGTGCACCGACACTTCCTGGTCACATGTGCCACGCAGCGCTGCGCGCGGCACATGTGGTCAGCATAGGTGCTAATTCCGCGGAACTGGGCTTCTTTTTTTTCAATTAGCGGGGTTTTTTGGTGGTCGCAGGTTTTTGGGCAGTCTCTCCAGGCGGATCATGTGATCTGTCACCTCTAACTTCAGTTGCTGTGAGAGACAGAGTGACAGTTATGCCTGGCCGGGAGGATTCTGTGCAGATGGTACAGACTCCCCTTCTCTCCGGTAAGAGAAGGTACTGGATTCCTGCAGAATGAGTGTTTCAGGTAAGCCATTTTCTGACCTTGAAGAGACTATAATATAATGTATTTATCTCTGACCATTATATAATTTACTGAAAAACAGTTAGGGAACAGCTAGATGTGAGAATCATCTCATGTACACTTACATTATTACCCTGCCCCCAACCCAGCCCAGCCAACCCTATCTGTAACTTCATGACCGTTATATGTTATTTTACTTTAAATAAAGCATTGAAGTAACGTGTGATAAAATTTAATCCCTTGAAACAAAAGAAACAATACATTAAAGATTCCACTGGCTCAGTGCAACTGATTGTAACAGAGACTTGTAGAAGATGATGATCCAAACTCGAGTGTCCCAGGTAAAACAATGAAATGCAATGTATGACTAGAAAAATGACAATCAGAGGACACTGGCGATACTTGTATCACCACTGTATTTCCATTGCTCCCACCATCTCCGGATGGCTATATCTGAAGCACCGTGCAAGAAAGAATGTTTTATTAGCAGACTAAAGAATGTTTTCCCTTTTTTAAAAATTAGCATTTATTTTTTTAGTGTATATTTTTTATATTTTCTTTTAAACTAGGCTTTCAATTTCTGCTCAGAATATGTGGCAAGCAAAAACCTCTGTGAATTGTGGCTGACAATTGAGTCTGTGCAATGTAGCCTGTTCAATGGGATTTGTGCAATGTGGCTGACAATTGAGTCTGTGCTATGTGGTCTGTGCAATAGGATTTGTGCAATGTGGCTGACAGTAGGGTCCCATTTGAGACACCTATGTAGAAACAGTTGTATACAGAAAAACGCAAATGTAAACATATATGGTCACAAACCACTAAAAGGAAAACACACTTCAACAGATACGTTGCGATAGAAATACTTATTAGCATTACTATCTTAAGCATTTCTTTAACAATTTCACACCAGATGACTTTTGTTACTGCTATTTATTATCTACAAGCATTGATTATAAACTCATATATGTGTATAAACCAGGGCCGGACTGGCCATCTGGCACTTCTGGCAAATAGTAAAGTTTATAGTAAATGGACAAAGCATGGAAACAAATTCACCCCAAAATACAATTAGTGTAGAAGTATAGGCTGTTGTGCGTTTCATAATTGATGTATTTTTAGACATCACACCTAATTCTGCTTAAAAGTAGGGATGTTGACTTGTTGTAGGTAGCATATAGTTGTATTGTCTCAATTGCCAAAGGTTGCTTACTCCACGTAGTCATATTGCTGGGAAAGTTTGTCCCACATCTTTAGTCACAGACTAATAAACTAAAAAATTAAAGTGCTAATCGAGACATTTGTAGACATGTATAGACTCGTAGGGGCATATTCAACTAGCTTAGCAGTCCACGATTACGTGACACTGCACAAGTCCCGTTATCACCACAAAAACAAGGATTTCAGTGCCCTCCCCATAGGGTTGCAAAGGGAAATCCGGAAAGTTGCGGTACTGTTTTGTCACTCAACACACATAGGCGCGCGTAGTTGCAGACCGCAAAGCTGATTGAATATGCCCCATATATTCAATGTTAAATTGCAGCAAAAGAGCGCAGTTGATGTGTCGTTGTTAGTCTCCTGTGATTCCATTGTTTGCAGCTAATGGAGGTGACGGGGAAGAACCAGGATGAGTGTATAGTGGCGCTTCATAACTGCAATGGAGATGTGAATAGGAACGTTAATATACTAGAAGGCTCACTGTCCAGTCAGCCGGGTCTGAGGAGCGGAAAATAGAAGAAGAAAGAAGACAGAAAAAGAAGATGAACAGGTAAGTACAGTAAAACAGGGGGGGGGGGGACATGAAGGATGCCACACAGAAAACAGGAAAAGGGGGGAGAGAGTGGCACACAGGGAAAGGGGGGAAAGAATGGCACACAGAAAAAGTCTCTGTGGCATAATATGATTTGGGGCACTATTGTGGCATAATATGATTTTTGGACACTACTGTATAGCATAATATGATTTGGGGCACTACTGTATGGCATAGTATGATTTGGGGCACTATTGTGGCATAATATGATTTTTGGACACTACTGTATAGCATAATATGATTTGGGGCACTACTGTATGGCATAATATGATTTGGGGCACTACTGTATGGCATAATATGATTTGGGGCACTATTGTGGCATAATATCAACTGGGGGCAGTATTGTAGTATAATATCATTTGGGGGCACTATTGCATGAACTGGGGCACTATTGTGGCATAATATGATTTGGGATCTATTAATTGAAAGTGGGGCTGTTTGGGAAAAAAATAACGTCTATTTATTAAATGTGAATAGGAATTATTTAATGGCAGTGATGGTTGGGGGAAATAGGTATATTTCTTAAATGTAAATGCAATTTAATTTATTGCTGGGGTTGTTTGGAGGGAGGTATATAGGTTTATTTATTAAACGTGAATACTAGAATTTTAATGTTTAAGCTGGAGGGGGGCCTAATTATAAACCATGGGTTGCATTGATTAAACACCAGGGCTGGTTGGAGGTTTCTGAATTACATGTACCCATTTTTTTTTCCCAAATAGGGCCTCCAGCATTCGAGGATCCAGACAAGCAGCAACTAAAGACACCCCGCAGCCACGGGTGGTGTAAGTGACAAGAACACTAGTGGGGAAGTCCCGAATTTTGGTGACTGTCTCGTTTAGTGAGATTTGGTCCTACTACAAGGACAGTTGGGAAGTAAGTCCCACTTCACACTGTACTGCTTGTGAAGGCAGAGCTGCGTGCAACTAAAAGTAGTGCAGACAGTATTGCCTGTGTATTTGTCTAACATTTTGTCTAATATGATAACCATGTTACATAATAGGGGCTCCCTGTCTTAAATACCCCGGGCCCCCCGAGCGTTAATCCAGCTCTGGTTAGCAGGAGGAATCTGATAGCTGCTCCCAGTCCTGGACAGGACACAGCCTGCAGAGCAAGCCGAGAAGCTCTAGGTCTGACAAGATTTGGGAATCTCGTGAGACTAAGAGCTTCCCTGCTCACTCTACAGAAAGTTCTCACCCTTATGGATGTCAGCAGCACCAGAAGCATAGATAAGTACAGTGGGCTGGAGGCGTCATAATGTGCCTGGGGGGATGGCGTGATGTGGCTGGGAAGGCATGGTAAATGTAATGTTTTATTATAACGTATGTATAAATGCCCCATGTTGGCCACACCCACAACACAGTGTGGCCACACCCTTTTTGGCGCCGCCGCTATGTGGCGGCACACGATTTCTTTCCTGCTGGACCTGTGGTGGGCCTGTGTACTTTAAATGCCAGGGCTGATTTTCAATCCCAGTCCGGCCCTGCACACACATAATACACAGGCACAGTGGACACACACACACAGTGGACACACACACACAGCGGACACACACACACACACACAGTGGGCAGGCAGACAGACACACACACACACTTAATATTCTACCCCACACCTCCCCCAACTTACCTTTTTCCATCTAGGAGCTGTGGAGTCTTCATCCCCTTCACACATGGGATGGCACCTGTGATGTGGTGCGCGTCCCATGTGACACACAGCAGGCCACACAGAGGAGGGAGGGAGGAGACCAGTCACCACACAAGCCCCGTGTGGCCCCTCCCCCGACTCGCAGCACCCGACCCCCCCCCCCTCCTCCCCCAGCTGTGCCCCCCCGTTGCCTAGCAGTAAATCCGGCCCTGTCTCTCTCCCCTCCTCTGTGGGGATATTATCTCTCACCCCTCCTCTGTGGGGTATTATCTCTCACCCCTCCTCTGTGGGGTATTATCTCTCACCCCTCCTCTGTGGGGTATTATCTCTCACCCCTCCTCTGCGGGGGTATTATATCTCGCCCCTTCTCTGCAGGGGTATTCTATCTCACCCCTCCTCTCGGGGGTATTATATCTCGCCCCTTCTCTGCAGGGGTATTCTATCTCACCCCTCCTCTCGGGGGTATTATATCTTGCCCCTTCTCTGAGGGGGTATTATCTCTCAATCCTTTCAATGCTTGCTGCCTCTCCTTTCTACCATCTTGTCACTTTCTGAGGTAACTTATCTCTGAAATCTGCCCCAAGTCACTAGTATTCTGTCTGTGATGTTGTACTTTGGCCCCTAATGGCAGCAGGTGATGGAACAGCTCCCCAGATTACAGGGAGGATCCCAGGACCACCTCCCCTCTGTCCTGGGTCCCGGGCTGACACTATCTCAGGGGCGCACCCAGGGGGGGTTTCCTAGTCCCCAAAAGCCCCTCTCTTACCTGGGGTGTCCTATGCTTACAGTGGTTGGCCCCTCTCCCGGGATCAGCCACTACTGCTTGTAATCGTCTCAGTCAGTCCCCTGCTGTGTGAGCTCAGCTCTCTGCCGGCAGTTGGCCCCGCCCCTTCCTCCCACACAGCCAGCATGGGTGTTATACAGGAGGCAGCAGAAGAAGAAGGTAAGAATGTGTGTGAGTCTGTGTGTGTCAGTGTATATGTCAGCTTACATATCTGTGTGTTTATGTATGTGTGTGTGTTTATGTATGTGTGTGTATGTGACAGCTTACGTATCTGTGTGTTTATGTATGTGTGTGTTTATGTATGTATGTGTGTGTATGTGACAGCTTACATATCTGTGTGTTTATGTATGTGTGTGTGTTTATGTATGTGTGTGTATGTGACAGCTTACATATCTGTGTGTTTATGTATGTGTGTGTTTATGTATGTATGTATGTATGTATGTATGTATGTGACAGCTTACATATCTATGTGTTTATGTATGTGTGTGTTTATGTATGTATGTGTGTGTATGTGACAGCTTACATATCTGTGTGTTTATGTATGTGTGTGTGTTTATGTATGTGTGTGTATGTGACAGCTTACATATCTGTGTGTTTATGTATGTGTGTGTTTATGTATGTATGTATGTATGTATGTATGTATGTGACAGCTTACATATCTATGTGTTTATGTATGTGTGTGTTTATGTATGTATGTATGTGTATGTGACAGCTTACATATCTATGTGTTTATGTATGTGTGTGTTTATGTATGTATGTATGTATGTATGTATGTATGTATGTGACAGCTTACATATCTATGTGTTTATGTATGTATGTATGTATGTATGTATGTATGTGACAGCTTACATATCTATGTGTTTATGTATGTGTGTGTTTATGTATGTATGTGTGTGTATGTGACAGCTTACATATCTATGTGTTTATGTATGTGTGTGTTTATGTATGTATGTGTGTGTATGTGACAGCTTACATATCTGTGTGTTTATGTATGTGTGTGTGTTTATGTATGTGTGTGTATGTGACAGCTTACGTATCTGTGTGTTTATGTATGTGTGTGTTTATGTATGTATGTGTGTGTATGTGACAGCTTACATATCTGTGTGTTTATGTATGTGTGTGTTTATGTATGTATGTATGTATGTATGTGACAGCTTACATATCTATGTGTTTATGTATGTGTGTGTTTATGTATGTATGTATGTGTATGTGACAGCTTACATATCTATGTGTTTATGTATGTGTGTGTTTATGTATGTATGTATGTATGTATGTATGTGACAGCTTACATATCTATGTGTTTATGTATGTGTGTGTTTATGTATGTATGTGTGTGTATGTGACAGCTTACATATCTATGTGTTTATGTATGTGTGTGTTTATGTATGTATGTATGTATGTATGTGTGTGTATGTGACAGCTTACATATCTATGTGTTTATGTATGTGTGTGTTTATGTATGTATGTATGTATGCATGTATGTATGTATGTGTGTGTATGTGACAGCTTACATATCTATGTGTTTATGTATGTGTGTGTTTATGTATGTATGTATGTATGTATGTATGTATGTGTGTGTATGTAACAGCTTACATATCTATGTGTTTATGTATGTGTGTGTTTATGTATGTGTGTGTATGTGACAGCTTACATATCTGTGTGTGTGTTTATGTATGTATGTGTGTGTATGTGACAGCTTACATATATGTGTGTTTATGTATGTGTGTGTTTATGTATGTATGTATGTGTGTGTATGTGACTGCTTACATATCTATGTGTTTATGTATGTCATACTTGCCAACTCTCCCGGAATGTCCGGGAGACTCCCGCATTTTGTGAGAGTCTCCCGGACTCCCGGGCGAGTGTGGCAATCTCCCGAATTCTGCCCACTTCACTAGGAAGTGCCCCACTTCCTAGTGAAGTGGGCAGAATTAGATCCCAAACGCCGCGATTCCCGGTGAATCGCGGCGTTTGGCCCCGCCCCCGCTGTCAAATGACGCAATTTGCGTCATGACGTCACAGGGGGCGGGGCCGAAATGACGCGATTTCGGCCACCCCGCCCCTTCACGCCCCCCTCCACTGGCTGGCTCCCGGAAGGGAGCTGAAGAAAGTAGGTAAGTATGATGTATGTGTGTGTTTATGTATGTATGTGTGTGTATGTGACAGCTTACATATCTGTGTGTTTATGTATGTGTGTGTGTTTATGTATGTGTGTGTATGTGACAGCTTACATATCTGTGTGTTTATGTATGTGTGTGTTTATGTATGTGTGTGTATGTGACAGCTTACGTATCTGTGTGTTTATGTATGTGTGTGTTTATGTATGTATGTGTGTGTATGTGACAGCTTACATATCTGTGTGTTTATG
Organism: Mixophyes fleayi; assembly: GCF_038048845.1. NCBI lineage: Eukaryota > Metazoa > Chordata > Amphibia > Anura > Limnodynastidae > Mixophyes > Mixophyes fleayi. The sequence goes on from NC_134402.1 coordinate 254,508,529, forward strand.
TATGTGTGTGTGTGTATGTATGTATGTATGTATTAGGGATGTGCACCGGCGACTTTTGAGGTCTCGTGTTTTGTGTTTTGGATCCGGATTTTCGTTATTTTTGAGGTTCGGATTTGTCTCGCAAAACACTTGACGAAAGGTCTCGGTTCGGATTTAAGGTATTGGATTCGGATTTTTTTTGAAAAAAACATAAAAAGTTTAAAAATCAAGTTTTTGGGCTTATTTTCACTCCTAGGCTATTATTAACCTCAATAACATTCAATAACAAGCATTTCCACTAATTTACAGTGTATTCTGAACACCTCACAATATAGTTATTAGTCCAAAACGTTGCAACAAGGTATCTTTCTGGACTGCGACGAGGAGTGGGTCACCACAATATATATTAAAAACCCTGAACTTTTATGATTCGCACCAATAAATGTACCTGGACTGCGTAGAGGAGTGGGTCACCACAATATCTTAAAAACCCCGAACTTTTATGATTCGCACCAATAATTGTACCTGGACTGCGTAGAGGAGTGGGTCACCACAATATATTAAAAACCCTGAACTTTTATGATTCGCACCAATAATTGTACCTGGACTGCGTAGAGGAGTGGGTCACCACAATATATTAAAAACCCTGAACTTTTATGAATCGCACCAATAATTGTACCTGGACTGCGTAGAGGAGTGGGTCACCATAATATATTAAAAACCCTGAACTTTTATGATTCGCACCAATAATTGTACCTGGACTGCGTAGAGGAGTGGGTCACCACAATATATTAAAAACCCTGAACTTTTATGATTCGCACCAATAATTGTACCTGGACTGCGTAGAGGAGTGGGTCACCACAATATCTTAAAAACCCTGAACTTTTATGATTCGCACCAATAATTGTACCTGGAATGCGTAGAGGAGTGGGCACTGGGCACCACAATAAAATATATAAAAAACCTTCAACAGATCTGCATTACACTACACATACGGCTGCTCCTCCATCCTCTCCATCATATACATGTTGGAGTTTTAGCGTGTGACAACCTCTTGTTTTTGATAATGTCAGTGCATTTTGAATATTTTTCAATTTGCCCCACACCACTGAATGTACTTTATCTATGATACGCAATACGCATCTATCTATCTTGACTGCATAGTGTGGTGGCCCCGGTACACAATTTGGTACCGAGGCCACAATATAATTAAAAAACCCTCCACGTGTCTGAATTCCACCAAACAAGTATCTGGACTGCATAGTGGGGTGGCCCCGGTACCCAATTTGATACCGAGGCCACAATACCTCCTCCAAACATGGTACAGACAATTCGTCATTGAGATCCCAGACAGACAGGGTCAAAGTGTTATTGTTTGACTTTGTAAACCCAAAAAACTGTCCCTGTTGCACATAGTCGTGCAATGAAGACTGACTTTTTCATTTAAAGGCACGATCTTTCAAGTGTAGTGTTTGTAAGTCTAAGTCATATTATACTTTTGGTAAAATTGGTTTATTTTGTTCCTCTTTATGGTAATTAATTAGTAATAGAATTAAAGTATGAAATAGAATTAAAGTATGAAATAGAATTAAAGTATGAAATAGAATTAAAGTATGAAATAGAGTGGTATAGAGTTGTAGTGTGGTATAGATAGAGTGGTCCACACAATATAATAATAAAACCCTCAACTGGTCTGAATTCCACCAAACAAGTATCTGGACTGCGTAGTGTGGTGGCCCCGGTAATCAATTTGGTACCGAGGCCACAATATAATTAAAAAATTGGGCATCAACTGTCACCGTTGTTTAATATCTGATACACCTAAATATGGACTGCACAGTGGAGTGGCCCCGGTAGTAAATTTGGTGCCGGGGCCACAATACCTCCTCCAACTTCCAAGTGTAGTGTTTATAAAGACAGACAGCGTCGAAGTGTTATTAGTTGACTTTCTTAACCCTAAAATTGTCCCTGTTGCAAATATTCGTGCAATGGACAGTTACTTTTCTATTGAAAGACTCAAGCTTTCGAGTGTAGTGTTTATAAAATATAAACAACAATACAGTAGTTTTAGAGCACGTCAATACCTCTTGTTTTAAATTATGACACGGCATTTTACTTTTGGTTTAATTTCTTGAATTTTTTTACATTTGGTTTTACTTTTTGAACATGGCAAACGACTGTTGATTGGTCATATAATGCAAAAAAAAAAGTTCCAAGATGGAATTGTCCTTGGGCCCTCACACCCACCCTTATGTTGTTGAAATAGGACATGCACACTTTAACAAACCAATCATTTCAGCGACAGGGCCTACCAAACAACTTTGGCTGAAATGATTGGTTTGTTTGGGCCCCCACACCAAAAAAGCTATTCATCTCTCCCTGTACAGACTAAACAGGCTCTACTGAGGCAAGATGTCGTCCTCATCCTCAACCTCTGATTCCTCTCCCCCTACAGTGTGTACTTCCTCCTCATCACACATTATCAATTCGTCCCCGCTGGACTCCACAACCACAGGTCCCTCTGTAGTATCTGGAGGGCAGTGCTGTACTTCATTGAGGAATTGATTATTCATTTTTATAAACATCATTTTTTCAACGTTGTGAGGAAGCAACCTCCTTCGCCGCTCACTGACCAGGTTCCCCGCTGCACTAAAAACTCTTTCCGAGTACACACTGGAGGGGGGACAACTCAGGTAAAATAGAGCCAGTTTGTACAGGGGCTTCCAAACTGCCTTTTTTTCCTGCCAGTAACAATATGGACTGTCTGACATGTCTACTTGTATGGTGTCAGCAAAGTAATCATCCACAATTTTTTCTATTGTGACAGCATCCAATGCAGCGAGAGTAGACATGTCTGCAATGGTTGGCAGGTCCTTCAGTCCGGACCAGATGTTATCAGCATCCCCGCCAGTGCCTCTTTTGGGAAAACTGAGCTTTTTCCTCGCAGCCATAGATGTGGAAGAAAATGAGGGTGGAGCTGTTGGCATGTCACGGTCCTCTTCAGAGGACAATCTCCTGACCAGCAGGTCTTTGCACCGCTGTAGACTTGTGTCCGCCGGAAACAGAGACACAACATACGCTTTAAACCGAGGATCGAGCACGGTGGCCAGAATGTATTCCTCTGACTTTAAAAGAGTGACCACCCTCGGATCCTGGCAAAGCGTACGAAGGGCTACATCCACAAGAGCTACATGCTTGGTGTAATCGCAATGGCTTACCAGCTCCTCCCTCACTTTCTCCAGCTGCTTCTGCAACAGCCTGGTCAGGGGAATGACCTGACTCAAGCTGGCAGTGTCGGAACTGACTTCTCGTGTGGCAAGTTCAAATGGCTGCAGAACCTTGCACAACACGGAAATCAGTCTCCACTGCGCTTGACTGAGGCGCATCCCCACTCCTTTGCCTATGTCGTAGGTGGCTGTGTAGGCCTGAATGGCCTTTTGCTGCTCCTCCATCCTCTGCAGCATATAGAGGGTGGAGTTCCAGCGCATCACAACCTCTTGTTTGAGGTGATGGCAGGGCAGGTTCATGCTTTTTTGATGTGCCTCTAGTCTGCGGTAGGCACTGGCTGAATGCCGAAAGTGTCCAGCAATTTTGCGCGCCACCGCAAGCATCTCCTGCACACCCCTGTCACTCTTGAGGTAATGCTGCACCACCAAATTAATGGTGTGGGCAAAACATGGGACGTGCTGGAAATTGCCCATATTTAATGCCCGCACAATGTTACTGGCATTGTCTGACACCACAAATCCCCATGAGAGTCTAAGTGGGGTAAGCCACTGGGAGATAATTTCCCTCATTTTCTCTAATATGTTGTCAGCGTTGTGCCTCTTATTAAAGCCTGTAATGCACAATGTTGCCTGCCTTTGCATGAGCAGCCATTTTGTAGATGCTGCTACTGATGCAGCTGTTGCTGTTGCTGCGGAAGGGGATGCATCTACCCAGTGGGCTGTCACAGTCATATAGTCCTTCGTTTGCCCAGAACCACTTGTCCACATGTCCGTGGTTAAGTGGACAGTGGGTACAACCGCATTTTTAAGAGCACTGAGGACACTTGATCGTACTTCTCTGTACATTTTTGGTATCGCCTGCCTAGTGAAGTGGAATCTCGAGGGGATTTGGTACCGGGGACACAATACCTCCATCAACCCTCTAAATCCCACTCCACTGATGGCGGACACCGGGCGCACGTCTAACACCAACATTGCAGTTACAGCCGCAGTTATACGCTTTGCAATAGGGTGACTACTATCGTATTTTGTGGTCATGGCAAACGACTGTTTGACGGTCAATTGTTTTGTGAAAGACTTAGCGGTCTTACGACTTCCCCTCTGGGAAGATGACCGACTAACAGCAGCAACAGCAGCAGTGGCAGTAGTAGGCGTACCGCTGCAGGATTCCTCGGATGAATCCCGTATTGAGGAGGACTCAGTCTGGCTGCTGACTTGGGCTGCAGGACTGAATCTGATGGAGATTGTGGAGGAAGTTGACGAGGAGGGTGTTGCTGGTGTGTATCCAACTGGACCACGGGATTTAGGTGTCCCTGTACCGATGAGGGTCCTAGCCCCAGTTCCTGAACTAACCACTGAACTATGAAGGTTATTCAGGTGACGTATAAGGGAGGATGTTCCTAGGTGGGCAAGATCCTTACCCCTGCTTATTTGAGCTTTACATAAGCTACATATGGCCATACATTGGTTGTCTGGATTTGGATAAAAATAACTCCAGACCGAAGAGGTGCATTTTTTGGTCTTCTGACCAGGCATGACGATGGGCTTTTTCATCCCATGGACATCAGCTGTTTCCCCCCCTGGTGCCTCATTTACAATAACCACATCACCATCCTCATCATCAAGTTCCTCCACAGCGCCAGCTACATCATCAATAGCCTCCTCCCGAGCCACCTCTTCCCGTACAGTGATGGGAAGGTCAGGCTTGACAACCACCAACACCCTTGGACTCGCCTTGGGGATTTGTGATAATTTCTCTTTAGAAGGCAGAGTTGTTTGCTGTTTTGTTGCTGACAGCATAACTCTCTTCAATTTTTTGTAGGGGGGGGGAGGAGGAGGAGGGCTAAGATCCGTGGGTGAAGCTGAACCACTAGTCATGAACACGGGCCAGGGCCTAAGCCGTTCCTTGCCACTCCGTATCGTAAATGGCATATTGGCAACTTTACGTTTCTCCTCAGATGATTTAAAGTTTCTCTTTTTGCTACATTTTCTTAACTTGGGCTTTTTGGATTTTACATGCCCGGTACTACGAGATTGGGCATCGGGCTTGGAAGACGACGTTGATGGCATTTCATCGTCTATGTCATGACTAGGGGCAGCAGCTTCAGCATTAGGAGGAAGTGGGTCTTGATCTTTCCCTACTTTATCCTCCAAATTTTTGGTCTCCATTATATGTAGCACAAGATACTGCAGAATGTGTGAACTTGGTAATTTTGCAGTACCAATGGACTTATACTGCTGGATTGGTTTTGCAAATTTGGTTATAATTATTATATATTTTTTTTTTTAAAAAAAAAATTTATTTTTTTTTACTTTTTTTTTATTTTTTAAAAACTTGGGAATAATGGGGAAATAACTATGCCCTTAGAAGCACAGAGCACAGGACACAGCACCACTGGACTGAACAGGACACGGCACAGGACCCAGCAGCACTACGGAACTCAGCAGGACAGAGCACAGGACACAGCACCACTGGACTGATACTGCAGAATGTGTGAACTTGGTAATATTGCAGTACCAATGGACTTATACTGCTGGATTGGTTTTGCAAATTTGGTTATAATTATTATATATTTTTTTTTTTTTAAAAAATTTTTATTTTTTTTTACTTTTTTTTTATTTTTTAAAAACTTGGGAATAATGGGGAAATAACTATGCCCTTAGAAGCACAGAGCACAGGACACAGCACCACTGGACTGAACAGGACACGGCACAGGACCCAGCAGCACTACGGAACTCAGCAGGACAGAGCACAGGACACAGCACCACTGGACTGATACTGCAGAATGTGTAAACTTTGTAATATTGCAGTACCACTGGACTTTTACTGCTGAATGTGTGAACTTGGTAATATTGCAGTACCAATGGGCTTATACTGCAGGATTGGTTGTGCAAATTTTGTGGTAATTAAAAAAAAATTAAAGTAGTTTTTGGTATTTTTTAAAAAAACTTTTTTTTATTTTTTTAAACACAGGGGAATATTGGGGAAATAACTATGCCCTTAGAAGCACAGAGCACAGGACACAGCACCACTGGACTGAACAGGACACAGCACAGGACCCAGCAGCACCACTGACCTCAGAAGGACAGAGCACAGCACACAGCACCACTGGACTGATACTGCAGAACACAGCACAGCACAGCACAGCACAGCACAGCACAGCACAGCACTAAACAGCACTAAACAGCACAGCACTAAACAGCACAGAACTAAACAGCACAGAACTAAACAGCACAGAACTAAACAGCACAGAGGACCACCTAACACACCCTCCCTCTACCCTGATCAATGCCCGAGTGAAGATGGCGGCGACTAGCGGGGAATTTATAGGATCCGAGTATCGCGAGATCCGACAACGGGATTATGAGTCAGAGCCTCAGTTTCACTTTTGAATTTGGCGCCAATACCCGGATCTGTCTCGGATCCGACTCGGATCCGCAACGTTCGGGTGGGCTCGGATTTCATAAATCCGAGTGCGCTCATCCCTAGTATGTATGTATGTGTGTGTATGTGACAGCTTACATATCTATGTGTTTATGTATGTGTGTGTTTATGTATGTATGTATGTATATGTGTGTATGTGACAGCTTACATATCTATGTGTTTATGTATGTGTGTGTTTATGTATGTATGTATGTATGTATGTATGTATGTGTGTGTATGTGACAGCTTACATATCTATGTGTTTATGTATGTGTGTGTTTATGTATGTATGTGTGTGTATGTGACAGCTTACATATCTGTGTGTTTATGTATGTGTGTGTATGTGACAGCTTACATATCTGTGTGTTTATGTATGTGTGTGTTTATGTATGTATGTATGTATGTATGTGTGTGTATGTGACAGCTTACATATCTATGTGTTTATGTATGTGTGTGTTTATGTATGTATGTGTGTGTATGTGACAGCTAACATATCTGTGTGTTTATGTATGTGTGTGTGTTTATGTATGTGTGTGTATGTGACAGCTTACGTATCTGTGTGTTTATGTATGTGTGTGTTTATGTATGTATGTGTGTGTATGTGACAGCTTACATATCTGTGTGTTTATGTATGTGTGTGTTTATGTATGTATGTATGTATGTGTGTGTATGTGACAGCTTACATATCTATGTGTTTATGTATGTGTGTGTTTATGTATGTATGTATGTATGTATGTATGTATGTGACAGCTTACATATCTATGTGTTTATGTATGTGTGTGTTTATGTATGTATGTATGTGTGTGTATGTGACAGCTTACATATCTATGTGTTTATGTATGTGTGTGTTTATGTATGTATGTATGTATGTATGTGTGTGTATGTGACAGCTTACATATCTATGTGTTTATGTATGTGTGTGTTTATGTATGTATGTATGTATGTATGTATGTATGTGTATGTGACAGCTTACATATCTATGTGTTTATGTATGTGTGTGTTTATGTATGTATGTATGTATGTATGTGTGTGTATGTAACAGCTTACATATCTATGTGTTTATGTATGTGTGTGTTTATGTATGTGTGTGTATGTGACAGCTTACGTATCTGTGTGTTTATGTATGTGTGTGTTTATGTATGTATGTATGTATGTATGTGTGTGTATGTGACAGCTTACATATCTATGTGTTTATGTATGTGTGTGTTTATGTATGTATGTGTGTGTATGTGACAGCTTACATATCTGTGTGTGTGTTTATGTATGTATGTGTGTGTATGTGACAGCTTACATATATGTGTGTTTATGTATGTGTGTGTTTATGTATGTATGTATGTATGTATGTATGTATGTATGTGTGTGTATGTGACTGCTTACATATCTATGTGTTTATGTATGTGTGTGTTTATGTATGTATGTGTGTGTATGTGACAGCTTACATATCTGTGTGTTTATGTATGTGTGTGTGTTTATGTATGTGTGTGTATGTGACAGCTTACATATCTGTGTGTTTATGTATGTGTGTGTTTATGTATGTGTGTGTATGTGACAGCTTACGTATCTGTGTGTTTATGTATGTGTGTGTTTATGTATGTATGTGTGTGTATGTGACAGCTTACATATCTATGTGTTTATGTATGTGTGTGTTTATGTATGTATGTATGTATATGTGTGTATGTGACAGCTTACATATCTATGTGTTTATGTATGTGTGTGTTTATGTATGTATGTATGTGTGTGTATGTGACAGCTTACATATCTATGTGTTTATGTATGTGTGTGTTTATGTATGTATGTGTGTGTATGTGACAGCTTACATATCTGTGTGTTTATGTATGTGTGTGTGTTTATGTATGTGTGTGTATGTGACAGCTTACATATCTGTGTGTTTATGTATGTGTGTGTTTATGTATGTATGTATGTGTGTGTATGTGACAGCTTACATATCTATGTGTTTATGTATGTGTGTGTTTATGTATGTATGTGTGTGTATGTGACAGCTTACATATCTATGTGTTTATGTATGTGTGTGTGTTTATGTATGTGTGTGTATGTGACAGCTTACATATCTGTGTGTTTATGTATGTGTGTGTTTATGTATGTGTGTGTATGTGACAGCTTACATATCTGTGTGTTTATGTATGTGTGTGTTTATGTATGTATGTGTGTGTATGTGACAGCTTACATATCTGTGTGTTTATGTATGTGTGTGTTTATGTATGTATGTGTGTGTATGTGACAGCTTACATATCTGTGTGTTTATGTATGTGTGTGTTTATGTATGTATGTATGTATGTATGTGTGTGTATGTGACAGCTTACATATCTATGTGTTTATGTATGTGTGTGTTTATGTATGTATGTATGTATGTATGTATGTGTGTGTATGTGACAGCTTACATATCTATGTGTTTATGTATGTGTGTGTTTATGTATGTATGTATGTATGTATGTATGTGTATGTGACAGCTTACATATCTATGTGTTTATGTATGTGTGTGTTTATGTATGTATGTATGTATGTATGTGTGTGTATGTAACAGCTTACATATCTATGTGTTTATGTATGTGTGTGTTTATGTATGTGTGTGTATGTGACAGCTTACGTATCTGTGTGTTTATGTATGTGTGTGTTTATGTATGTATGTATGTATGTGTGTGTATGTGACAGCTTACATATCTATGTGTTTATGTATGTGTGTGTTTATGTATGTATGTGTGTGTATGTGACAGCTTACATATCTGTGTGTGTGTTTATGTATGTATGTGTGTGTATGTGACAGCTTACATATATGTGTGTTTATGTATGTGTGTGTTTATGTATGTATGTATGTATGTGTGTGTATGTGACTGCTTACATATCTATGTGTTTATGTATGTGTGTGTTTATGTATGTATGTGTGTGTATGTGACAGCTTACATATCTGTGTGTTTATGTATGTGTGTTTATGTATGTATGTGTGTGTATGTGACAGCTTACATATCTGTGTGTTTATGTATGTGTGTGTGTATGTATGTATGTATGTATGTGTGTGTATGTGACAGCTTACATATCTATGTGTTTATGTATGTGTGTGTTTATGTATGTATGTATGTATGTATATGTGTGTATGTGACAGCTTACATATCTATGTGTTTATGTATGTGTGTGTTTATGTATGTATGTATGTATGTGTGTGTATGTGACAGCTTACATATCTATGTGTTTATGTATGTGTGTGTTTATGTATGTATGTGTGTGTATGTGACAGCTTACATATCTGTGTGTTTATGTATGTGTGTGTGTTTATGTATGTGTGTGTATGTGACAGCTTACATATCTGTGTGTTTATGTATGTGTGTGTTTATGTATGTATGTATGTATGTATGTATGTGTGTGTATGTGACAGCTTACATATCTATGTGTTTATGTATGTGTGTGTTTATGTATGTATGTGTGTGTATGTGACAGCTTACATATCTATGTGTTTATGTATGTGTGTGTGTTTATGTATGTGTGTGTATGTGACAGCTTACATATCTGTGTGTTTATGTATGTGTGTGTTTATGTATGTGTGTGTATGTGACAGCTTACATATCTGTGTGTTTATGTATGTGTGTGTTTATGTATGTATGTGTGTGTATGTGACAGCTTACATATCTGTGTGTTTATGTATGTGTGTGTTTATGTATGTATGTGTGTGTATGTGACAGCTTACATATCTGTGTGTTTATGTATGTGTGTGTATGTATGTATGTATGTATGTGTATGTGACAGCTTACATATCTGTGTGTTTATGTGTGTGTGTGTATGTATGTATGTATGTATGTATGTGTGTGTGTGTATGTGACAGCTTACATATATGTGTGTTTAATCCTGTGTGTGTTTATGTATGTGTGTGTATGTGACAGCTTACATATCTGTGTGTTTATGTATGTGTGTGTTTATGTATGTATGTGTGTGTATGTGACAGCTTACATATATGTGTGTTTAATCCTGTGTGTGTTTATGTATGTATGGGTGTGTATGTGACAGCTTACATATCTGTGTGTTTATGTATGTGTGTGTTTATGTATGTATGTGTGTGTATGTGACAGCTTACATATCTGTGTGTTTATGTATGTATGTATGTATGTATGTATATTTATGTGACAGCTTACATATCTGTGTGTTTAATCCTGTGTGTTTATGTATGTGTATGTGACAGCTTACATATCTGTGTGTTTATGTATATGTGTGTATGTAACAGCTTACATGTTTGTGTGTTTGATCCTGTGTGTTTGTGTGTGTCTGTGCTTGTCTGTGTATGGGACAGTTTACATATCTGTGTATTTGACACAGTGTGTGTTTGTAGCCATGCCCCTGCAATACTGGACACGCCCACTTGTATCGTGGCGCAGAAACCCCCCTCCTCGAATCCTGCGTGTGCCCCTGTCTCTCTCCATAGGTTCTGATCCCCTCAGCTCATCCCAGCCTGATATTGCTAAGCAACATTCCCAGTGTGTCTTATCTGGGTCCTAGTGCCAGGCCACACAGGTGTGAACAACACCAGAGGGGGTGTTACATTAATAATATAGGAGCCCAGGTAAAGTAATGACATTTCCAACAGGAAAGCAACTCTTTAAGCCCTATGGCCACACAATGCTAAATAATATAAATGCGTTAGATATGCATTTATACCTAGGTTCCGCTTTAACTCATGGGAATGACCCTGTAAAAATATTCTTCACTGTGATTGAGTACAGTGGTATGCTCTTTCCTCAGACATCCTTAATAAATGTATAACCGGAAGGTTATTAATATTCCTTAAGCATAGTTGTTAGGTTAGCAGCAGAAATTATGAGGTGTGTTGCTTAAAATGCAGTCTTTATTTAGAACTCAATAGATCAGGAACAAACAGTATATGCAGAGTATCAGATGCAGACTATCAGGTTCAGAATCACATGCAGATGGCTCTGCTAGTAACAGGCAGCAATGCAGGATACAGAAAGTCCCAATATCAGAGCAGGAGATTAACCCAAGTCAGCAGACGGGGTACAGCGGAATGTCACACTGTACTTATCAGCGGTATATAACAAAGTACAGAGAATATTAAAAGTATTCCGAGACAGACCTAGAGTACCACAGAACAGTCAGCCACAATAGCACATGATGCAGTACAAAAGTCAATGCAAATTCTTACCACTCTAATTGGGTTGAGTGGAGCTGCAGATTGATGGTCTGGATGTAGGCTGTGGAGTAACTGAACACCAGACAAATGTACCACCAAACGTCAGAACGAGTTGTATAAATGGTAAAGGTACCACTGCCGCGGCTTTCTCGGGACACCACCACCTCAGCCAGGAATGGAGCGCTGAGCATATGACAGCCAGGCAGGGACACAATTGGTCAGAGAGAGCTAGGAATCAAAACCAGAATCGTAGTCAGATGTAGCCAGGGATCAGAACCAGGGGCCTGATTTATTAAGGATCTTAACTTGAGAAACTTCTTATTTCAGTCTCCTGGACAAAAAAAACATGTTACATTGCTTTTTTTATGTAGCACACAAATATCAACTTTAAATTTCAGTGTACAAATAAGCTATCAAGTATTTGTGTGCTACATGAAAAAACAGTCAGTATTTAACTTATGTGCAAAACAGAATACTAATTTGCACCCCTTGCATTGTAATATGGTTTTGTCCAGGAGACTGATATAAGAAGTTTCTCAAGTTAAGATCCTTAATGAATCAGACCTCAGAATCATAGGCAGCTGTAGCTAGGGGTCAGCACTAGAAAGCAGACAGAGAATAATGCAGCATGGGAACCGGGACACTACTGCTTGAAGTAAAACGCTATTACTGGCAAAGAAGTGTCGGGTTAATTTAAAAGATAAATGAGTATAAACTGAGCAGTATTTTAAGTCAAGTCAAAGGGATATATTTACTAAACTGCAGGTTTGAAAAACTGGAGATGTTACCTATAGCAACCAATAAGATTCTAGCTGTCATTTTGTAGAATGTATGAAATAAATGATAGCTAGAATCTGAATGGTTGCTATAGACAACATCTCCACATTTTTAAACCCGCAGTTTAGTAAATATACCCCAAAATGTTTAGTTTAATGAAAGGCGTTCTAAAGTGGTAAGTTGGTCTTTGCTGTTACGTTACACTTTTGCACAATACACCTATTCAGATTTTGCTGCCACCCTGCACACCTAGAGAAACTTCAAGTTTGCAAAAGCAGATCCAAAGACAGAAATTGGTCTTGTATCTTGAAGTGTCCTAGGCAAAACCATAGTGATTTGTGGTGTACATCCAGTATGCTTCATAAGTGACGTCATATCTATTTGTACTATATGATATCAGTGTGTACACAAATAACAATTTAGTAAAAGAAATATAAGCTACACAATTAGATAGCTGATGCGTAATTACAAATTAGTGGCGTACAGTTATATGAGCAAACCTAATTATCTTGTAGAATGATAATTTAACATATAAGAGACTATACAGAAGCTGTGCAAGGTGAAGATCATACATAGACCATGAATTTGTTCAGCATTGTGGTAGCAATGGTAGGAACATGGTCTTGAAGCACATTGTATGTCAAAAAGTAGACAATATCTTGTTAATCTCAGGAGATATTGGTATGGGAAACCTTCGTGTCATGTTGACAAGGATAAAAAATGACGTTTTTATGGTTTTGTAAGACCTACGTAATTGATACCGTAAATATATGAGCAGCTGAGATGAGAAGGACAAACTAAGGCTAAGTGGTATTATTAACAATAGCGAGTGTATATTCCAATTTGACCAGGTGCCAGACGATGCTGATAATAATAGATGTGGTGGATAATTGTTCCAGATATTTCCAGGTTGATACAAGTAGGCAGTTTTAAGTTTTAGGATGTGTACAACAAATTTAGAGATCTGATGGACACTACTAGGTCATGGAAGATATAGATAGAGGAAGCCGGAAGTATTTACAAATTTAAAGATTTGATGGACACTGTTGGGTAATGAAGAGGAAGCAGGAAGTATTTAGGTGATCAAGTACCTTAATAGATTTTTGAAAAAAGAAAATCAGCACCAGTGAGTGGGGAGAGATATTTACTAGTGTCTTATGAAGAAAGGGGAGACTGGTGAAAATACTAGGAAGAGGGGGCTACAGAAAATGTGGAGAGAGGGGGCCGGAGAAAATTGGTGGGAGGGGGCTGGATAAAACAGTGGGAGATGTGGCTGCAGAAAATAGAGTGAGATGGAGCTACAGAAAATGGGGGAGGGGTTAGAGAAAATGGGGGGAGGTGCTAGAAAAAATGAGGGGGTTAGGTGGCAGGAAAAAATGGGGGAGGGGAGGGGAAATGTTACGTTTAGAATTTCCCACAAGTTACATACTATTAATTTAATGGAACTTCAGGTTTGGCTAACCATTTATTTTATTAATAGTTGCACCCTATTTGACTCTCTCCTGTTGCTATCTATTAGTATAATTAATTTTACATCTGCAGAATACATTAACACATAAACAAAGGTAATCTAAATGATACATACAGCGTTTAGTTGTTTATTTATTCAAATCTTGTGGGCAAGAGGGCATGTGAGAAAAAGTTGTTTGGCAGGGGGGCATGTTTGAGATGAGTTGGTGGACACGAGGATCATTTGAGGGAAAAGCTGGAGGGGAGGGGGGAATGTGCGAGAAAAGCTGGTTGGCAGGGGGACATGTGTGAAAAAAGTTGGCTAGGGCGCCTCTAATTCAGGGATGCATATGAAAAAAAATATAGTGGGCAGGGGGCATGTGATAAAAGCTGGTGGATTGGAGGTGGCATATGTAACAAAAGCTGAGTGGTACGAGTGACATGTATAAGAATAGCTGGTGGGTAGGGGTGTATGTGAGAGATAAGCTGTTGGGCAGAGGGGCATGTGAGTAAAGCTGGTGTTATGCCGGTAGCATGTGTGACATCTAACATTTGGAGCCTCCCTTTTAGATATCCTGTGTTAGCTCCTGTGCAGCAGTAAAGCCTGGGCAACATTCTGCATCAGACAACAGTGCATCTAGACTGCAGCCTTACCAGCCAGTCAGGAGGAAGTAAGAGTTACTATTTTTATTTTGCAAATGTCAAGTGTGTGAGGGGCCTGGAATTGGAAGTAGGGGTGGTAGGCTGGTAGCTTTGCCTAGGGCGCCGAGAAACCTTGCACTGGCCCTGCTTGTAACTCTACCTAATTTGGTCACTTTTTGGGAGTAAATTTCATATTGAGAAGTGTCCCTTTACTTGATGCCTCTCCAAGCTGATCATTCATAAGTTATCATTTCTGTTGTTTTATTCCTTTTTAATTTACAAGAAACTTATGTATTATATCTTTGTATGTCATTTTGTTAATTGTTTTTCATCTTAAGCATTGTGGATATATTTTCAATGTTAAATTACACTTAATAGGTTCAGGTCTCTGTGTTCTTATACATTCACATGTCAGACTTAGATTGGTTTTAGAAAGCTACATAGTTGAAACAGAGGAGATCCCTTGGTTTATGATAACTCTAATGAAAGTAAATTGTGATAGAATAGTTTAAAGGGAGAACTGAAACCTTTCTGAGTAAGAGTGTCAGCTCTTCATAAAAAAACCTTGGTGATGGCATAATCAGTAAGACAAAGCTAGTGTGTGGCATAGACAGGTAAAGTTTTAATAATTTGCAAACAGATCAGGTGCTTGTTTTTGATTAAACCTTTGTCACACACACATCACGCTAGCTTAGATGAGTGCTGGATCGTGACACACACCATTATAACACCTATGATAGATGAGTTCCCAATACGCAAACAATTTTCCACATTAATTTGAATGCTACATTTTAAGGTCCTGCTGAACCAGATTCTTTGAATTTTTGGATTTACCTTGATAGAACTTCTTCAACGAGTGCTTTTTCAAAAGTTGAATGATTAAGTCATTGTCACCATATTTGCTACAGCAGGACTTTCCAACTTGGAGGAATAGTCCAATAAAGCAACTCTTTATCTCAGAGTGGTTAAAATTGAGAATTTGAAAAAATTTAAAAAACTGGGGTTTCTGGAGGCTGTCTCATCTGTAGTCCTCAAACAAGGTTTGCATTTTCTTGAAAAATTTAGAAGGGTAGACTTAAGGCTTAAATTTACATATGAATATTCAAAAACTAATTTAACCTTTTTGGATTTGGATATTAAAATGGTTCCAAAATAATTACCAAAGTGCATCTTAAGGATACGAACATAAACCCATATCTGGATTTCACCAACCTAGATGTATAAAAATACCTCATGGACAATTCCTATTTTTGAAAATTATTTTTTTCAAGAGTTTAATTTTTTGAAAAAGCGTTTTATTGAAAACAGTCATCCGAAGAAACTAATAATGGATAAACAGGGCACGTCCAGCAGATAGAACTGACTTTCTATATTCTTTTTTTTTTTTTAAACTCTTTATTTGTAGAGGAAACAACAGGAACAGTACAGATAACATTTTGGACAAGAAAAATCTTAATAATCAAAGTGTTTCCTCTGAGTTTTATACTTTGATATCGGTGGGGGAAAGAGAAGGGAAGGGAGGGTGGGGGGTAGAAAGGCACAAATATTGTCAACAATATAACTAATAAACCAATAGGCACGCAAACTTGGAACATTGCTAGGAAAAGCTAGGGCACACAGTTACAATGACTGCACGAGAGAGGAGTAGCATACAGACATTACTCACCATCCACGCACCAATTCCAACCTGGGGGGTCCAGAGGCGGCCCAAGAGCTATGTTCCATCTGCAGGAGGAGGAGCCGTACTGGAAAGGCAGCTACGGCTTTCTAGAAAGTACCACGGGGCCCACACCTTATCAAAGTTATATGATTTATCATGAAGGTAGCACGTTATACTTTCCATGCTTGCGACATGTCCTATGTACGACCGTAACTCCTGCATAGAGGGAGCCCTAGGGTCTTTCCAGTGCTTTGCTATTAGGGATTTAGCGGCTGCCAGAAAATGAGAGATAAGCTTGTTAGAGGGCGCGCTCTCATCAGGTATAGGGCGAGAGAGAAGGAATGACCAGGGATCCTTACTTATCTGTTGTTCTGACACAGAGTTTATGAGTGTAAGAACCATGTTCCAGAAAGGAACTATGCGAGGGCAGGTGCACCATATGTGTAGCATCGTACCTCTCTGGCCACATTCCCGCCAGCAGCTCGGAGTGGCCGTAGGAAACATTCGAGACAACTTATCAGGAGTATAGTACCACCTATAGTACACTTTATAGGCAGTTTCCTTAATTAATGTAGAGATCGAGCTCTTGGCAATCCCCTCCCTGACCTCCTCCCAGCATAAGTCGTCTGGAGGAGAACCCAAGTCATTTTCCCATTCCCGCTCATGTCGGCCTGGAGTATCGAAGGTATAATCTATGAGCCAATTATAGATCTGGGAGATCATCCCCTTAGTGAGAGGTGAATGTAAACACATGTACTCGAAGGAGGTCGGGGCCCGAAGAGCCTCCTGGGGGGGCAAAGACATGGCGTAGTGTCGAACCTGGAAGTACTCAAAAAAGAGCGGACAAAACGGTTCAAATTTATGATGAAGTTCAGACATAGAAGCCCAAGTCTGATTAACCACCAAGTCCGAGACCACCCGTAATCCCGCCTTTATCCAGTTTTTAAATTGTTGGGTTGAGTTGCCAGGAGGGAAGTGTGGGTTGCCCCAAAGGGGAGTCAGAGGTGAAATAGGGGAGGACAATTTATATTTGACCCGACATGAGTCCCAGAGGGATAAGCAGAATTTAAGAGATTGGAGAGAGGAGGCTGCTGGTGGCCTATCTATATTAGCCAAACCCCAGAGTGATGCCATGGAGGGGACCCCAACATAGTGGGTCTCCAGGTCCACCCAGGCTATGGACTGATAAGGCGCATAAGTTACCGCCACCTGGGTCAAGTGGGATGCCAAATAATAAAATTTAATGTCTGGAAATCCCCTGCCTCCTCGGGCCCTGGGCTTCTTAAGCACTGCTATCGAAATTCTAGGGGGCTTGGCACGCCATATAAACTTTAGAAAGGAGGAATGCAAATCCCTAAACACAGAGTCGGGAACCCTCACTGGAAGAGTCTGGAAAAGATACAGAAGGTTAGGGACCAAGTTCATCTTAATAGCAATAATCCTCCCCAGCCACGATATGATGTAGCTCTTCCAAGTCTCTAAGTCCTGTTTGATTTTTGACAGAAGGGGGGGAAATTTTCCCGATACAATCTCTCATAGGATGAGGTGATATAAACTCCAAGATATTTGATCTTATTGACCTGCCAGCGTAGTTTAAAATTAGTCTGTAAACTGGACCTAAGGGAAGGGGAAGCATGGAGGAGCATGGCCTCGGATTTAACAAAATTAATTTTATAGCCAGAAAGGAGGCCATATTCATCCATAAGTTTATATAGGGCGGGTAAAGACTCCTGAGGATTTGTCAGAGAAAGAAGTATGTCATCCGCGAAGAGAGATACCTTGAATACCCGCGGTCCCACTGTCACACCTGAGATTGACGTCGACTGTCTGATCATCGCCGCCAAGGGTTCTATCACTAGGGCAAAAATTAAGGGCGAAAGGGGGCAGACCTGCCTCGTCCCGTTGGAGAGGGAAAGAGGGTCGGAAAGAGACCCATTAACCAGAACCCTAGCTGAGGGAGAGTTATAGAGGGCTGATACCCCGGTCAGGAATTCAGCTGTGAAGCCGTACGCCTTCAAAGCTAGGGTCATGAAATCCCAAGAGATTCGATCGAACGCCTTCTCGGCATCCAGTGAGAGCATCATGACCGGGAGGCGCCTTTGATTGATGATTTGAACAAGGTCGATCGCGCGGCGAGTATTATCCCTCGCCTGGCGACCCGGGATGAAACCCACTTGATCATAATGGATTAGACCCGGAAGGACTCCATTCAGACGGGTAGCCAGGATCTTTGCATATAACTTAATGTCGACATTGAGAAGGGAAATGGGACGGTAGCTTGCACAGTCGCTAGGGTCTTTTCCCTCCTTATGTATAACTACAATACGCGCCTCTAACATTGATTTCGGGAAAGGTTCGCCATGTAAGACCGCATTGAACAGGGAGCGGAGGTGAGGAACCAAGGTCTGCGAAAATCTTTTATAGTAGGCTGCTGAAAAGCCATCAGGTCCTGGGGCCTTGGAGGTCTTTTGGGCCTTGATAACTGCCAGTATTTTCTCCGAAGTAATCTCCTCATTTAGTTGTTGGATTAGGCTGCTGGAAAGGGTAGGGAGGTTCGCTTGCCTCAAGAAAGCTGCTATTGTATCCGCAGGAGGGGCTCTCCCGGGATTCTGAGCATCCAGGTTATACAGTGAAGAATAAAATTTCTGAAACTCTCGCCCTATCTGGTCGGGACGGTAAATAGGTAAGCCGGAGGGAAACTTCAGGGCCATGACGTTGTTTTGAGATCTCTGGGCCCTCAGACGGGACGCTAGTATTCTGTCAGCTTTATCTCCCTTTTCGTAGAACGTCTGCCTCAGCCGTTTCAAGGCCGAGGCAGTGGATTCAGAGAGAAGGAGGTTCAGATCAGATCTCACCTTTAGAAGTTTGGTCAATACCTCTTCATTGGGGGAGAGTTTATGCTGCCTCTCCAGAGTCTGGAGTTGAATAGTTAATGACGCACGGTTAGAGGTGGCCAGCTTGTTACGGCGCGAGGCCATGCTGATAAGGTGGCCTCGAACCACTGCCTTATGGGCTTCCCAGAGGGTCATGGGGGAAGTATCAGGAAGGTCATTAAAGAGAAAATACTCATCAAGAAGGGTCCGGAGCTCTAGAATAAGTGACTGATCATGGAGAATGAAGTCATTAATACGCCACGAGGCGGGGCGAGGACGGGGTACTATGTCTGATAGGTCAGCTGATATAGGAGAGTGGTCAGACCAAACCATCGGGTGTATGTGAGCCGCCCTGAGTTTTAAAGACAAATCGTGGCTGAGGAAGACCATGTCTATTCATGAGTAGGTACCATGAACCGGGGAGTAAAATGTGTAATCTCGGGATGAGGGTTCCCTGAGCCTCCAGGAGTCAAAGAGGAGATGATGGGAAAGAAGGGATACCAAAGCCTTAGATTTATGAGACTCTGAGCTGCTGACGGGGGGGAGCAAAGTGGACGATCTATCTATGGTATCCTCTACTACAACATTAAAGTCCCCTG
This sequence comes from Mixophyes fleayi, assembly GCF_038048845.1. NCBI lineage: Eukaryota > Metazoa > Chordata > Amphibia > Anura > Limnodynastidae > Mixophyes > Mixophyes fleayi. Next base: position 254,528,308 of record NC_134402.1, read on the forward strand.
CCATAATCACTTCTCCCTGGCGTACCTGAGAGAGCGACTTTCTATATTCTAATAAAGAAGGTAAACAGTTTAAAAATAAGCAATATACATTATTTATTATTGAATATAATTCTTGAGTTAAGGTAATTGAGAAATGTCTTTAAAAATTTTAAAATTTTACGGATAGATCTAATATTTGGCAGAATAGATAAAACAGTGGTTTGTTTTAGATGCACCCATAGCTAGGTATAATTATTTATTAATAAAATCCATTTTTTTTTTTCATTTTTATTAACACTCAAGAATTTAAAATATTATGTTTTGTAAACGTGATATGTGAAGGTATTTTTGATATGGTCCTACAATCAACAATACGTTAGAAAAACTTATAGAAAATTAAAAACTAGAACTGCTAAAGCATATCAACAGTATAAAGATATCTCTAAGTAAAAAGCAAATAATTATTTTTTGACATATTTACTTAGACACTTTGAAGAAGTGCATAAATATAATCCGTCTTCATTAAAATGTTTTAACATTGAGGTTATAAAACTCAATATATCGGGGAGAGATCATAAGTTGCAGCTATTGAAACATGTTGGATTTATAAATGAAACATTATGTATCAACTTAATTACATGTTTAATTTGGTTCATATCTTAAAGCAGCTTCCTTTTAAAATTATATATGTATATATATATAAAAATGTATTATGCTCTTTTTATCTATTATTAATTATATGCTATTTTTGTAAGTTGGGTGGGTATCTTTTATTTTTAATATTAATTTGCATTGTTTTTAGTAGTATAGATACTATATAATTATGTGTATCGTCTATTGTTTTTATAAATAAAGTTGTTAATAAAGTAAGGATGACAAGCCAGGGATCATGTTTTATAAAGAAAAAGTGCAAATAAAGTTGCACTGTAAGACACTGAAAAAGGAAGTAATAAACAACTATCTATATTCAATATTCCATATATGGGATTGATAGCCAGCAAGACCCCCTTAGTCCCGGTCACAAGTTACACATTCAAAATAAAGTAAATATGTTATTGGAGAGGAGAGCGCTATTAAAAAAAATGGCAAATACAGTATAACATGTGGTACTCTAGTCAGGTGATGCTTGACAGTAACTACTTCTTAACTGCTCTTGACAAAGTGTCACCAATCACGACGCAGAGAGAGGCAAAACCCTCAACTAAGACAAGACTCCAAATAACTTGACACTTTTAAAATATTTATTTTTATGTACCAAGTAGGAGGGATAGGTAACGTTAGAGGTATTTACAGAAATTTTAATGGATGACAAAATTATTAAGCTACTTAATAAATTACTAAACTAAAACAAGTTGATTTTGGAGTATCAAATTATGTTACAAATTACTTTAAAAACTTAACTAACATAACTTAAATAAATGAAGAAATAACTTATTCTAAAAGTGCAAATCCATGTACCTTCCTGAAAAACTTTAGAAATGAGTTTAAGATTTATTCAATGATTGTAATGATTGCATCTCTCAGCTACCCTGGTGAGATTTTTTTTTAATAAATTGCATGTTAAAATCTAGTAATCAGGGGAATTGGAGGTGGCAGTGATCATATATTAGCCTATACTTTTAATGTGATAGTGGACAATCAAACAATAAGTGCACCAAAATACCAACTTAATAAAAACATACAAATGTGTGAACTGAAAAAATCTGTGAACACACAATGCTTCATTTTACGGGTCACAGCCACTTCCTGGTCTTTGGAAACACTACTATAAGATCATTATGTGCCTTGAGTTGTGGATGCTCTAGATCAGTGTTTCCCAAACCCAGTCCTCAGGGACCCCTAACAGTGCAGGTTTTCCAGATGACAATGGAAATAATTATACCACCTGTGGGCATGTTTCAATGTGTCAGTCAGTAATGAATACACTAGTGCTGAAACAAGGAGATCTAGAAAACATGCACTGTTAGGGAACCTGAGGACCAAGTTTAAGAAACACTGCTCTAGATAATGTGCAGACTATAAACAGTAAAATATTCAGACTTTTTTCTGTGTTTGGAAATGCATCCAACAAACTAGAAGTGTTTCTAGATTTGCAGACAAATGAGAAGAGGTGCATTAAGAAAACATGGAAACATCAGTCCAACCTCATAACACTTTAGAATAAACCTTCATAAAATTAGAATTTTCTGCTTTTATTTCTTAAAATACTACTTGGTGTACCCTCACTCTGAACCTTAACTAAACATTTTAGTGCCCTGGGCGAGAGAGACTATTGGTGCCCCCAACACCCTCATGATGTGAGTGATAGTAGTCATCAATGGAGGCGTTGTGGCAACCTAATTTGAGGCAAGGCTAGCCCCTTACAAGTACAATACCACCATCCAAAGTCCAAATATATATAAATGAGGCTCAGACTATATATATATATATATATATATATATATATATTATACACACACACACACATATGTTGGGCCTCATTGATTCAGTATGTGTTGCAGTATGGGTTGGAGTACCTTTTTTGCTCCCTGTGTACATAAATGCCCCATATCAAGTCATTTATACTGTATAAATCCTATATGGTGCATAAGCAGTATTCTGCAACTTTTGCATTATTAAAGCAGATGATGTACTGAACACTTTGAGCAATACACAAAGTATTACTGAACAGTACTATGACAGTAAAAAATATCGTATCTGTTTAAAATTCAGGGAATTGGATGGCACAACCAGTGAAATTGGCCCATTGGAATATGCACTAGAGAATGAGGAGACTGTAAAAAAAATCCAGTGTAAATTATGGAACATGGAAAATCCTGGATTGTAAAATAAGGGTTTTACTATATATTCAGATGGAGAGTTTGAGACTAAGTAAATGCAATTCATCAAACAACATCATCTATATATGTATATATTGACTTTGTGCTTTTATATGGTCAATTATTTAAGTCTAACTACTTATTTAAATAAACATGGCTAAATAATGTTTTGAAAAGATAAAAGGTATAGCCAAATGAAAATATATTTATTCCTATGCTGGATCAATTCATCAATGAAGGGAATAAATGATCATCAGGAATCTACTACGTGCTGAAAGGAAAATGACATTTATAGTTGTGGTTTATTATACATTTATTGTTGTGGTTAATTCACTGGAAGGTGAAAAGATAATCAAGGTCAAAATAGTAAATGTCAAATTCTAACATTTTTCATTGCATATTTTCTCAGTGCATTAGATAATATTGTGGCATTAATTCTATCGTTCAAAATGCATTAATGTGATTTCAAACGGTTGGCAGGGAGAAATATACTAGGAAATTGTGTTAAGATATATTAAACTTTGTATATAGCAGCATAAATTTTGTCATAATTTATTTTTTTCTGTTTTGTATATGTCTTCCTGAAGCCATTAATAAATACATTGCTTTTTTACTACCTTCCTTCTGTTCGTTTTGGCCTTTTATTTTATCAGAGTTATTTATTTCCCTGAGATAAAAAACATAGCGTTGCAGTGTTTTCTACTTTGGAGACAATTGGGCCTCATTTAGAGTCGGACGCAAAGTCCATTTCAGACGCATCCTGCATATTTCCACTGATGGGGCATGCGCAGTAAACAACAGTTCCATGCAGTTCCATCTGCTTTTCAGACGCAAGTGTAGACTGTGACAGCTTGCGTCTCAGTACGAAGGAAAGGATGGAACATAGAGTTATGTAGGCGTGACCGTGAATAATTCAGATACTATGGGCGTCTACCCGCAAAAACTACCCTAGTCGGATCAAGATGTAGGCGGGACACACGTCAAAACAAGACTGAAAAAGTGCAGCAGGAATTAGGTGGCGCAAGTAGTTAGCTAGCTGCAGGAACTGCTCACAGTTTGGTAAGGTATTACGAGTCGGATGCAACTGGGGTTGCATACCACTCGTAATACCCTACCAAGCTGCAGCACACTCCTACTCCTACTCTTTCATGTAAGTCTTAAGATGCACATTGCCTCCAACTCTAAATGAGGCCCAATTGTATTTAAAAACAGCTATGCGTTGTATCTCATATTCCAACACACAGAATACGCCTCCTGATCAGTGTACCATCATCATCACCATTTATTTATATAGCGCCACTGATTCCGCAGCGCTGTACAGAGAACTCACTCACATCAGTCCCTGCCCCATTGGAGCTTACAGTCTAAATTCCCTAACATACACACAGACAGACAGACAGACTAGGGTCAATTTTGATAGCAGCCAATTAACCTACTAGTATGTTTTTGGAGTGTGGGAGGAAACCGAAGCACCCGGAGGAAACCCACGCAAACACGGGAGAACATACAAACTCCACACAGATAAGGCATGAGCAGGCCCCTCTTATCTCTGTCTGTTCTACCCAGAATTGTTTATTACTGTTTGTCCCCAATTGTAAAGTGCTACAGAATTTGCTGGCACTATATAAATAAATGCTGCTTCTTCTGCTGCTGCTGCTGATGATGATGATGAATTGCTCCTATTACATACATGTGTATGTGCTGAACAGTTAGAAACCTATGAACCCCCTCACCCACTCCTCCAAAAAAAAAAATTTAAGAAGACAAGCTACTGCTATCATTTTCAACTTCTTAAGTCTGCTTTTACTAACAACTGCTACAGGTTTCCTTGTTGGAGCTTCAAAATGTGAATATGTAATCAATTGACTCTTATGGGGAAAAGGACTGAAAATTAAAGGTGCAATTCTCTCTAAAAGTGAGGTCTATTTCTTTAACATAAATCACTCTAGATACCTGTAAGAAGACACATGGAGTTGTTAAGTCTTCCTTAAACTTTTGATCCAAGCTGTGGTTAATGATTTACAGTTGGTGAATTACCATGCAATTATCAAGGCGACCACAGCCACACGACATTTGATGTTGTGGGCAGAGATTTCAGCTCTGGGTTTAAAAGGGTAAAAACTTGCTATTAAAAAAAAAGTGTATGTGAGAATGCACATTTAGGCCAATCTTGAGAAAAAGTGTAAAAGTTTTCTTTGACGTTTGCTGCTCACATGACCTTTATTTTTGATTTGCACGAAATAAAACAAAGAAGCATCCTTCAAAGCTGGAGTGCAGTTATAGGAATATAAAAACTCAAAGCACAATAGTAGCATCAACTCTATGAAAATATAA